>NC_083320.1:56485410-56725410 GCF_963455315.2 Globicephala melas
GGGAAAAAAAGCCATAATTCAACACTCCTCTCTCAGCAATGTAGAACAAGTAGGCAGAAAATTAATAAGGATATAAAAGACCTGAGCAACACTACCAATTAGATGAGCGTAACATATATAGAATTCTCCATACTATAACAGAAAAATGCACACTCTTTTCAATTACACATGGAACATTCACCAAGATAAACCATACACTGGACCATAATGCAAATATTAACAAATTTAAACGAACTGAAATACAAAATATGTTCTAGAAATACAACAGAATTAAACTAGAAATCAATAATAGATACCTGGGAAATCCTCAAGTATTTTCAAATTAAAGAATACACTTACAAATAGCCCATGGGTCAAAGAAGAAATCACAAGGGAATTAGAAAATATTTTGAACCAAATGAAAATAAAACCATGGCATTTCAAAATTCCCTCCAAGCAGTGCTTTGAGGGAAATTTTTAGCATTGATGCTTACATTAGAAAGGAAAGCTTTGAATCAGTCTATGCTTCTATATTTAAAAACTATAAAATGTAGAGCAAGTTAAACTCAAAGCAAGAAGGAAGGAGATAATAATAAGGGTAGACAAGAAAATGAGAATAACAAAACTACAGAGAAAAATCAATGAAACCGAAAGCTGGATTGGGGAGGGGGCTGATCAATAAAAATTGATAAACCTAGCACAGATTGACCAAGAAAAAGAGAAGATAAAAATTACAAATATGAAGAATAAAAGAAAGGACATCACTACAGGTACCACAGAAAGGATAAAAACGGAATACCAAGAACAACTCTATGCCCATAAATTCAACAACTTAGAGAAAATAAATTCTTTGAAAGGCACATGCCAAAGCTCACTCAAGAAGAAACAGATGATCTGAATAGTCCTAAATTTATTAAGTAAATAAAAATGTTAAGCTTAAAATCTTCCAACAAAGAAACCTTCAGGCCTAGTTAGCTGCATTGGTAAATTCTACCAAACATTCAAGAAAAAAGTAGTACCGAATCTAAACTCCAGAGTATAGAAGAGGAAGGAATACTTCCTAACTCATTTAATGAGACCAGCAATAACCTGATACCAAACCCAGAAAAAAGCATTACAAGACAGCCAGAGACCAACATGCCACATGAATATGGAAACAAAAATCGTTAACAAAATACTAGGAAATCAAATCCAACAATATATAAAAAGAGTAATACATCTTGACCATATGGGGTTTATCCCAGGAAACTAATGTTGATTCAACATCTGAAAATCAATTACATAACTCACCATTTCTATAGTCTAAAGGAAAAAATATATATAATCACCTCAACAGATATGGAAAAAGCTTCTGATAAAATACACCATTCATTCATGATTGAAACACACACACACACAAAGTCTGAGCAAACTAGAAACAGAAATTTTCTCAACCTGATAAAGGGCAACTAACTACAAAAACCTACAATTATACTTAATGGTGAAAGACTGAATACTTTCCTCCTAAGATCATGAATAAGGCAAAGACGTCCATTCTCACTACTCCTGTTCAACACTGTACTGGAAGTCCTACTGCAATATGGCAAAACAAGCAAAAGGCATACCGATTTTAAGTATTAAATAAAATTATTTCTATTCACAGAAAACAAGACTAAGTAGAAATACTCAGACTGGGAATTCCCTGGCGGTCAGTGGTTAGGACTCTGTGCTTTCACTGCTGAGGGCCCAGGTTCAATCTCTGGTCAGGGAACTAAGATCTCACAAGCCAGCGTGGCCAAAAAAACGGAGAAATACCCAGAGATTCTACTACAGTCTTATGACAAATTCAATTACCATAATTTGATAAAAATGTAAAAAAAAATGAAAAATAGAAATCCGATCCCAATTCTTAGGAACTTAAAAATAGATTAGGAAAATATTTCTATCGATCTAATCAAACTTTTTAATATTTCCTTTTGACTCAATGAAATTTACAAATTATCTCATAAGAAGCAACTGGTTGTAATACTTTAAAACAAGAAAGTAAAATAAGTGCAAAAAATTATATCTTAAATTTTACTTTAGAACGTAGTATCTTGAAATATCTCAATGTACAACTGCTTTTTACTCATTCTCACTAAACGACAATCATAAACAACAGTAAGAAAACTACTTGTTATCTATTCATCAAAAAAGTATCAAAATATATTAGTCTCTTAGATTGACATATTTTATAATTTCTCCTTTTCCTGGATTTAGGGAATGAATTAATACAATATCTACTCATCCAACATTCAAATCAATTAAAAAAGTAACAAGTTGGGCTTCTAAAGGGTTTGATAGAAGATACAGTTGGCCCTCCATATCTGCAATTTCCACATCAGCAGATTCAACCAACTGCGTACCTAAAATATTTAAAAAAAAAAAAAAAACAGGAAGTTCCAAAAAAGCAAAACTTGAATTTGCCTAGCACCAGCAACTATTTACATTGTGTTTACAACTATTTACATGGCATTTACGAGTCATCTAGAGATGATGTAAAGTATATGGGAGAATGTGTGTAGGTTATTGCAAATACTGTACCATTTGATATGAGGGACTTAAGCATCCAAAGATCTTGATATTTGTGGGAGGTCCTGGATGACTGTAGTTATTTTAAACCCAACAATGTATATCATTCAGAAGTCATCAAATGACAGGGTAGACTATACCCATCTTGATTTAAAGTTTCTCACTACTTATGACTTAAATTTTAATTTAAATAAGGAATCATGCTACTTACTTTAAAATTCAGTACACACCTAAGTGTTTTGGCAGCAAAACCTTTAACTCTTTGGTCAGCAAACTAGCTTTTCAGTGGTAATTTTTAGCTACTGTGACTTGGTTTGATGGACCCAAATTTAAAAGATAAAAGCAGGTATTAAATAACCACAACTGAATGTCAAGTTTTCTACTTTTTAAGACATTCTGTTTTGAGGGTGATTCACTCAACACTAGAGAAAAACAAGACCTCTATCAAAGTGATCCATAGTCAGTAAGTCTTAAATAAGAGTAAATATCTCAACTTGGAATAAACAACCATTGTCTGCCAAAGTTTCTCATATTAAGATGATACAGCCAGCCAGTTGTAATGATTAAGATTAAAATATCAGAGCCCATGTTGTTGTAATATCTTTATATCCAAAAAGCTCGAAGAAAAAAGTCTAGATTTTATATACTGAGTACAGAAGGTGCTTGTTCTATGAAATGAACGTTATGGCATTATTTTTTTTTTTTTCTTTTGCGGTACGCGGGCCTCTCACTGTTGTGACCTCTCCCATTGCGGAGCACAGGCTCCAGACGCGCAGGCTCAGCGGCCATGGCTCACGGGCCCAGCCACTCCGCGGCATGTTGGACCTTCCCGGACCGAGGCACGAACCCATATCCCCTGCATCGGCAGGTGGACTCTCAACCACTGCGCCACCAGGGAAGCCCTATGGCATTATTAAAAGAGCATCATTCAGTATAAAACAAGCATATAAAAATACATACCAAAAAAAACTGTCATAAAAATTGTACAAAAGCACAGATAACTTGGAATTTTTTATTTTAATAATAAAACAAATTACAAAATTAGTTCAGGAGAATAATAAATAGCACTATAGTCAAAAGGGAGCACCCAAAGTTTATGTAGGACTTGGGCTAAGGACAACCTAATACATCCCTTATAAGGTATAAATCTATAATCTTAAAAAAAAAAAAAATGTAGTTTTCTTTAAAAGCCAAACAGATGCCAGACACCTAGGTTTGAATTCCAACTCTACCACTTACTAACCCTATGAACTTGGGCAAGGTATTACCCATTTTGTGTCTCCATTTCCTCTTCTGTGAACTGGGAATAATAACCTTCATAGTTTTTGTAAGGATTAAATGAGTTAAAATGTCTGGTACATAAAAAGGAATATAGAAGTACTACTATTCTAGACATTTTCAAGAAATTATTTGTACATCTGACTCTTTTATAGCATCTCTGGCTTTACATAAAATATTAGAAAAATTGAAAGAAATACAGCATATAATCTTTTATGCTTATGTATAAATTGATACTTCTGTGAAATCTATCCTCCCTTCCCCACAAAAGGAATAAAACAGCATTATTAAAATATTATTTTCTCCAAAAAGAAGTTTCAAAAAAATAAGGTCCTTGAAACTTATCCCTTTATCAAATGTAAATTATAGCTGCTCTGATAAAACGTTTTTAAGTTCAATAAAGTTTAGATAAGAAAAATGCTCTTAAATGGTAATCTGTTCCAGGATTTAATCACTTTGTAATCATGCGCATTTTCTAAGTGCTCACCGTTAAGAACATTCTTCCCGTGACCAGGTTTACCATGCATTACATCTACAAAGTAATCTTGGGAGTATGGAATACAAATTATTGCCTTAGAAAAGACACTGTTTATTCCATGTATAAAGCTCAGAGAGTAGCTTTCAGAAAGATGGAAAGAAAGTAAATACACCGGCCACACAGTTGTTTGAGCTTTATTTTTATATGCATACATGTGTCAAAGAAACCAAAAATTTCAAGATATAGAGTACAACATATCAAATGAAATCATTCAAAATTATTTTAATGTATACACAAATAGCAGTATAAGGTACACGTATACGATACATTACGTAATTTGTTTTGAGGTTGTGAAAAGCAGTATTTTTGGCTGTAAAATTCTGATACTATTATCTATTATATCATTCAAGTAACATATATTTCAAAAGTTAAACTTTTTAAAAATAATAACTAAATTAACACATAACTCTAAGACAATCTGATGGATGAGCTGACTTTACCAAAATAGTGTTGTTCGATTCTTCTACAGAAAGCAAGGAGGTTGCTATAGTTTTTCACCTTCTCAGAAAGTTCATCATTGGTCAACTGTGTGGTAAGAATGGTGTACAGATGGCCAAATACCAGTGCATCTAGTTCAGTAGGCCTAAGACAAAAGCAGAAATGAGAGTAACATGAACAGTGTTTAACTTGTATGGTAGACTATATACTATTTTTTTTAAACACTTTATTCATCTATTTAAAAGGAAAAAAAGTCATGTAAGCAATAAATCCTACCCCAATTTGATAGAATTTATTCTATTTTATTGGAGTTTCTGTTATAAGATATGAAAGAAAAAAAGATCTTTTAAACTACGATTTGCTAGTTGTGTGACTTGCTTTTTTAAATAGCATCATTTAATTGTGTTAAAATAATATTGGTGTAAAAGAAAAAAGAATGTCACACAAATGGAATTATATAGTGTGTAACCTTAAAATAATAATAATATTGGTGTAAATGATCATATTCATTTTATTCATTAATTTATTCACTAAATATATACAACAGGTCTCCAGTGTGCCAGGAATTATGCCAGATGCTAAAGATATAAAAGCAAGAAAGATATTCTAAGACATGGACACAAAACATAAATTACCACAACACAATTTAGTAAGTGCTTTTGTAGATGCATAACCAAAATGCTGTCAAAGCAGAGAATTTCACTGTGGTGCTAGGAAAACAGAATGATACCTGATTACCTGATCATCATATTACAACATGATTTAATTTTAATTTTACCATTTTAAAAGTAAACTTAGATTTCTGAAGGAGATGTA
Organism: Globicephala melas; assembly: GCF_963455315.2. NCBI lineage: Eukaryota > Metazoa > Chordata > Mammalia > Artiodactyla > Delphinidae > Globicephala > Globicephala melas. The sequence continues at coordinate 56,491,010 of NC_083320.1, forward strand.
AGAATGGCTTCAACAAAATTTTTTCTATGTTTTCTTTCCCTTTAATTATATATTACTAATAAAAAGATTAAATTTATCTACCTTGCTACTAACGGTCTATAAATGGGACATCACCAATCTATATTATATTAAAATAATTACAGTAGACCCTTGAACAACACTGGTTTGAGGGCTTCCCTGGTGGCGCAGCAGTTAAGAATCCACCTGCCAATGCAGGGGACAAGGGTTCGAGCCCTTGTCTGGGAGGATCTCACATGCCACGGAGCAACTAAGCCCGTGCGCCACAACTAAGCCCATGTACCACACCTCTCTGAGCCTGTGCTCTAGAGCCCTGAGCCACAACTACTGAGCCCGTGCTCCGCAGCAAGAGAAGCCACTGCAATGAGAAGCCCGTGCACTGCAACAAAGAGTAGCCCCCACTCGCTGCAACTAGAGAAAGCCCGTGCGTAGCGACAAAGACCCAACGCAGCCAATAATTAATTAATTAATTAATTTTTAAAAAATACTGGTTTGAACTGTGAAGGTCCACTTACACGCAGGTTTTTTTTCAATAAATACGTACTACAATACTACACAATCCAGGGTTGACTGAATCTGCAGATGTAGAACCACAGATGCAGAGGTCTGACTGTAAAGTTATACATGGATTTTCAGCTGCAGCAAAGGGTCAGCACCCTGAGCCCCCTCATTGTACTGTACTAGTACAATATTACAAAAGGGGAAAATACCATCATTATTATGAACTAATTATTGCTGTCAGCCCTACAGTGAAAAAGTTACTGAGAAAACATATTAGTCGACCTAAACTGTAAAAATATGTTGCAGTAATCTGGTTTGGCAAAACAGATTTGGGGGTCCGTCAAATCCTAATTCTGTCACTTACTAGCTATGTGGCCTTGATCGCCACTGATGAATGACTTCTTTTAATAGTTGCATGGCTTTGTATCTCTTCATGCCACTAATTCCTAAAATATTTATCTCCAATCTGAATCTCTCCCCTGAAGTCCAGAATCATACATTCAAAGGCCTATATAACAATTCCACTTGAATGCTGAATAAGCATCTCAAACCTGCTTGTCCCCTCATCTTCCCAAAATAAAAGTCACCACTACCCACCACCTGTTCAAGCCAAAAATCTGAGTTACTCTTCAGTCCTCTCTTTCTCTTACCCTCCCATATCCATTAGCAAGCCTGGTGAGACACAACCACCAAAATACATGTCCTGAATGCCACCACTTATCTATATCTCCTCCAAGCATAAAACATTGGAATGAATTTCCACTCCACTTACACTAACATGCCAAACTCCTTATCCAAAACATACAAATCTTAGAAGATCTGGCTCCTGTTTACCTCTTCAGCCTCATCTCCTACCATTCTCTACACACAACCATAAATGGTTTTGCTTCTTCCATTTGAACATAAACTCTAGCCAATCTTAGGGCCTTGACCCAACTATTCCTGCTGCCTGGAACACCCTGCCCTTGACTTCATACTGCTGGCTCCTCCTTGTTTTTCAGAATACAACTTAAATATCACATCTTAGTTTGAGTGGTCAGCGTCCCCTGACCACTCAAACTAAAGTGGACATATAGCCGCTTATTGTGATGTGATTCTATTTTAATTCTCTATATGGCACTTAAAACTATCTAATATTTGTTTTTAATTAACTGTCTATCTCTTTCTACCAGGACATAGTCTACTTGTTTCCTGCTGTGTCCCCAACACCTGCAACAATGCCTGGCCCAAAGTAGGTTCTCAATAAATATTTGTTTAATGAATCGATAAAAAGGTGAAGTACTTCTCATACCATACTATAACTGTTTACTTAATGTTTCCCCCATTATACTCTAAGTTCTCTAAAGATAACACTGCATATATCTTTATAACCCCAGTTCTTAGCAAAGTATCTAAGGAACTGAATGGTTATTTGCTGAATGAATACACGAAAGAGAAAGAAAGCATCTTGCCTAAGTTGTATAGGATATTTAATTTTTCAATAGTAGTTATTCACATTCTTCCAAAGCCTTCCCTCTTTTGACACATTCATGAAGTATTAATCAAAGTCAAATGTGCAATTTATGGCCATGTTTAAGAGGGTAGTCAATAGGATAGTTTTAAAAACTCACAAGTGTCCTGGGACTTAATAGCACCATGATCCTAGCATTACAGATGAAGAATCAATAACAAATGGATACCTGAGAAAAACCAAGGATGTAGAAGGTGGATAAATATTGAGCTGAGGCACTTTGTGAGAAGTAATATAAACACCAACTCTTCCAGATCCCTAAACATATTTCTTAAAACGTGTATCTTACCAATTTAGGATTTATTTTCCTAATCCTTATTTAGGATTAACTACCCTCTGCTTCTTGTACAAGAGCCTAAGAAAAGGTGAATATATTCTCTGATGCAACTTCCAGTAGGGTAGATGGGCATCTTTTATCAATAAGGGAAGGCTCTGAATGAGCTCAGGAATGAAGGTATGTTCAAACCAGAGTAGTCTAGAAGTACCCCTGAAGTCGTCAAAATATTATTTGCTTCAAATATACATCCACATAACTCAAAAGGTGCTGAATTATGTAGGGTAATGAGCATACAAAAACTGATCTGATGTTACCTAAAGATAGCAACTTCGTGACAAATTACTTTTAGAACATCTAACAGGAAGTAGAATACACTATACTAAATCAAACAAAACACACACATAACTTAATGCATATTTTTTGTAATCCTTACAAATTTCAGCAACTACTTATATTAGTTGACTCTGACATATATGTTATCAATTCCCACAATTCTTTCTTTTTAAAAAGTACACTGTGGGCTTCCCTGGTGGCGCAGTGGTTAAGAATCCGCCTGCCAATGCAGGGGACACGGGTTCGAGCCCTGGTCCGGGAGGATCCCACATGCCGCAGAGCAACTAAGCCCATGAGCCAGAACTACTGAGCCTGCGCTCTAGAGCCCATGAGGCACAACTACTGAGCCTGCGTGCCACAACTACTGAAGCCCACGCGCCTAGAGCCCGTGCTCCACAACGAGAAACCACTGCAATGAGAAGCCCACACACCGCAACAAAGAGTAGCCCCCTGATCGCCCCAACTAGAGAAAGCCTGTGCGCAGCAACAAAGACCCAACACAGCCAAAAATATATTTCAAAAAAAAAAAAAAGTACACTGTGGTAATGGGGACACAACTGTATACCACTGCTAAAACTCACAGAACTATACACATAAAAGCGTCAATTTTACTTTTTGTAAATTATGCCACGATAAACCTGACTTTTAAAAAAAGCAATAAGCTCAGAAAAATATTTGCAACTCCTATGAGAGACAAGGACAAAAAATTACACTTTAGCCAATACTTCCACTGAACTGTTTAATCAAGCCAAGATTTCATGTACCTCCAGTTTTAATTACCTTTTCTATACAATATGGAGAGAAAACATAACATTTCCACCCTTCTGCTTACTAAGTAGTTTGTAGATTGTAATTTGGATATAGATAGCAACTCTCCTCCTAAGACCTTCAACAACTTTCACATTGTTGCCTTCTCATCTTGCATTATCATTCTTTCCACATTTCTGTTGGTTACCTACTATTCTTTTTTTTTCCAGTTTTATTGGCAAATAATTAACATACATCACTGTGTAAGTTTAAGGTGTACAACATGATGGTTTGATTTACATAAATATATTGTAAAATCGCTGCCACAACAGGTTCAGCTAACATCCACCGATTATCTACTATTCTTTCATTTGAATATCAAAATAAAAACAGTACCATAAAATGCAAATGTTTTCCTAACCTTTCCCACTAAAAATTTTTTTGTACTTATCTTTTTCTTCAATTATTATGGTTCCATATTTCTTTCTCTCTTTCTGATACGTTTCACAGTCTAGTTTCAAAAACATTAATTTTGTCTGAATGTTCCCCAATTTTTCTTTCCCATTATACTATTAACTTGTCATTTCTTCATACTAACAGAAATAATCTACATATCCTTTCTTTATGTATCAATCACTGATCTTTGGGACTATCATTCAAATTTGTAAATCAAGCCCCTTGCCATCAACTTTGCTATATTTTGCTTTTGGATATTTTTGAGCAATTTCCCCTTAATTTTCTTAACTAGTGATTTCTCAGTTGAATAAACTTCAATGAAATCCCATTACCCCCTGAAATTTTTCTTAAGGTTCCCAAGTATAATTTTTGCATCATTTCTTCAAAATACTTTCCTATCAGTATATGAAGGTATATTTTCAAATTTTACCATTTACTTAATGGTTAATAGCAGTACTTTTTCTTTTTCAAACCTAACTCCTTTTCCAATTTCTCATTCAATTTAATCTAGTCTTAACCAACATTTACTGAGCTTCCTCTAATAGGTTTTGTTTGGAAAACAAAAACCCTCAAGGAGCTCATAAATGCTTTGGAGTAGTATTAACTCTTTCTATTCTGATTACATTTAGAAAAATTATTTTTTTCTTCTTCTTCCCCTTTATTAAAAAGGTAACATGAAAATATCACTTCAAGAACAGTTCTGGTTTTTTATTCCAAATGCACTCACCAGGTGAAAGGGAATAAATTACCCAGTCTTTGTGTAGGTGTGTTAACAGATATCACATCAGCAAGATCACAGATTCAACAGATAACACAGATTTTGTTTGAGCTGCATTTTAGAAATATGATTTAAATATTTAAAAGCTACCAACTATATATTATGAAAGATAAAAAGGACAATTGTTAGTATCTACTTTGTATTATTTCTAATTTTTTTCAAATTCGCTTTCCTTTTTCCTTTCCACCATTTAGCTTCTTTGTCCTCTTTTCCCAATTACTATTCTTGCTGCAAGATCTCCCTCAACTATCTTTCCCTTTCTCACATCAAGTAAAGCTACTGAGTTTCTTTCATGAGGCCTCTCAACATGTCTAGTAGGTAAGCTAGAAAAAAAGCTGATTCTAATTTTAGAGGGTAAGGAGAGGATACACAGGGAAATAAATTTTAATATTAAACAATTAAAACTAAAAATTAAAACTATTCTATACTTCAATCATAAAAATGTTTATCTAAGTCTCATATAAGGTAAAATTATTTCAAAAACCTACATCTTAATACCAGTTAAACAGTTTCTCAATTGTTTTTGTACCTATTCTAAATTTTGAATTTTTCATTACAAGTTTAAAAATAATTATACCCGAGCTGATCTCCCTGGGCTATGCAGCTGCTTCCTACTAGTTATCTATTTTACATTTGGTAGTGTAAAATAGCTCGGTGCTTTGTGACCACCTAGAGGGGTGGGATAGGGAAGATGCGAGGGAGATGCAATAGCGAGGAGATATGGGGATATATGTACAGCTGATTCACTTTGTTATAAAGCAGAAACTAACACACCATTGTAAAGTAATTATACTCCAATAAGGTTGTTAAAAATAATAATAATTATACCCTTATGAAGAAAAATATTTCTTGATATTTCCACTGAATCACATGCCAAATGATACCTGGTTACTAACTCTTTGACACTGAGTTTCAATGAGGAGAAAAATAAGTTAGATCTATTATCCTGGCTTCCCATGGAGACAGGGTGCATAACAAAACTAACTCCTAAAACAGAGTGATGCACTTCAAACAATAAAATGCACCCCTTCTGAGCTTTTCAGCTCCTAAGAATTCCTATATCAGAAAGAAAGGGGACTACATAATACTAACATTTTGATACCTTTCTTTTGTATTAGAGACGAAACAACTAGAATCAGCATAGCAAACATCACTAGAAATAAGAACATAGCTGTAGAAACTTTACCTACCAGGATTTCATGGTTTGAACTCTATGACCTTTCTGCTTCAAAGATCAACAGAGCCCAATTTTATTTTAATATCAGTTGTATAGCACATACATTAATATAACTTTAATATTTCCAAGCTATCACCATAGCCATTTTTGCTACAAATATTAACATCTCTACCAAAAGATGTTTGATATAGCTATAGATGAATGCCTATGAAGATGTAAATAATAACAAATAAACCTTTTTAAAAATTATCAATCTAGGGCTTCCCTGGTGGCGCAGTGGTTGAGAGTCCACCTGCCGATGCAGGGGACACGGGTTCGTGCCCCGGTCCGGGAAGATCCCACATGCCGCGGAGCGGCTGGGCCCGTGAGCCATGGCCGCTGAGTCTGCGCGTCCAGAGCCTGTGCTCCGCAACGGGAGAGGCTACAGCAGTGAGAGGCCCGTGTACCCCAAAAAATAAAAAATTTAAAAAATTTAAAAAAAAATTATCAATCTAAAAGTCAAGAGATTTTTATTAAAAAGCCAAGAAAAGATTAGAATTCTAAGCAAACCAATGAGGTTAAAATGCTAATTTAAACCCATCTTAAACTGGATCACAGGATAGCTGATTCTGATATACTAAAATTGTAACTTTAAAAAAAAAAGGAAAATTCATTCTTTGCCTATGTTAGATATTATTTTCCAAATTACAAAAAAATTCTGTCTTAATAAAACATGAATTACTCAATTTACATATATACACATACATATATTCAATCTATATCCTTCACAATTATTTCTATGCTTTACAAATATTTTCATTAAATTTTAAAAGAAAAGTTCATCATAATGCTTGTCCATCCAACAATATTGTTTACAGTTTAGTTTTATTCACTTTTCTAGTCCTCAGGGTATCATCCTTTACAGACAAGTATGGCTACACTTCACGTTTTAATAGTAGTTTGCAAGCTCAGATTTTGTTAACATGTCATAGTTCCATACAAAGCACCTTGAACTACCTCTAGTAGAACCTCTATCATATCATACAATAATGACTGGTTTACATTGTCTACCCTCAGGAGAAAATTCTTAATAGCTAGCACTGCATTTTAGAAATCTTGGTCTCCCAGAAGCTAGTGCTATGCCTGACACCCAAGAAATTAAATGGTTAATGAATGCAAAAATGAACTTTAATATAACTAAATCTTTTCGTAAATATTTCTTGATAAAACAATTCCTCTATGATAAAATGTTTGATACGACATGTATGATAAAATAATAATACAGAAAAGAAACTAACTAAAAAGAATAAATTCTTACTGCTTATTGAAGAAATACGGTTGTGTTCCCAGTCTTTGAGAAAGAGCTTGACAGCACTGGTCTACATCTTCTAAGACCTAACACAAGCAACAGACCCCAGAGAAAAATATTTAAATTAGCAAAGCAATAAAATGTGTCTAAAACTTAATATGTATCATAGTTTATAATAAAAATATAAATTTAGGTAACCATTTTTAGTATATTTAAATCAGACTATAGACCACATAGAGAACATACGTAATAATTTCTATACAAGAAACCGGAAGAAAATTTGAAAGCAAATTTCCTTTAAATACAAGTACATTTAAGTTACTTATAAGGATTATGATCAAGAAAGTTTTTATCTCAAAATTCTACTCCCTACAAAAATGTTTTCCTGAATCCATATAATCAAATGACTTCACATATATTAAAAAATCTGCTTCATAAAGATGACACTGCTGACCTACCATGAGTAAAAATCATTTGAATTGTTTTCCCACTAGTGGAAATAGATTTTATTTACTCCATCTCTCTTCATTTACCCAATCCCCCTTGTGGCCAACGGCACACATCAATGAGTTGGCTGACTAGGACTAGGGGTATCCTTGAAAATGAGACGTTAATTAGCTTAATGATGCTCAAACTCATGACCTTGACAAGATATATATTTTTATAATTTTGCTACTTCAGTAAATTTAAGACCAAAGAAAAGCAGGTATATTAAGCACTGCATCTAATAGGGTTGGGTTTTTCTTTTTAAGCCCTGATGCTGCAGATCTATATTTATTGGCATAAAAAAATGTCCACAATGTATTGCTGAATGGATAAAAAAAATTAGGTTATAGAGTGGCAGTTATACTATGACCCCATTTAAAGAAAATGTTATTAAGAGACACCTAGAAGAATGTTCTCCATATAGTTAACAGTGGCAATTTCTAGATGGTAGGATTCCAGCCAACTTTTATTCCGTTTTTGAAGTTTTTGGTATTACATAATTTGTTTTACAATAAGCATGTGTGATTTTTATAAAACAAAAAAGTACTTCATGTCAGAGAAAATAAGAGCAAATGTTTTGTTAATTTTTTTTATTATGTTGGGAGTTAGTGTGTTTTTTTGGCTGCGCCGCGCAGCATGTGGGATCTTAGCTCCCCGACCTGGGATGGAACTGGCACCCCCTGCATTGGAAGTGCAGAGTCTTAACCACTGGACCGCCAGGAAGTCCCCTGGGATTTTTTTTTAAAGGACCAACAATTAAAAATCTTTTTTCTTTATGTATTAAAGTTGAGGGTTTTACCAACTTCAATCTGAACTGACCTGGTCCAGTGTCTTGTTACCCCATCCAATAGCTTTCATCTTACGTTTGACTTCCCACTGTTTCTGATAGGCCAAAATATGATTCAGAGGCCAAGGGTAAGGAGATCCATACCTAGCATGAGTGATCTAAAGCAAAAAGATTATGTTAAAAACATGATTCTAAAGACATAGCCTGTTTTCACAAATAAAATTCTAAGGGAAATATATTTCCAGAGACCACAAACAGAGCAATCTGAAAAAATAAAACAAAACATAGCTTGCAATCTAAAAATTAAAATTTTAAACCATTCTCTTTAAAAATATATAAACTTTCACATACTCTGCAACCAGTTATATCAAACAATGACACACAGCTTCCCTAAAACATATGTGCAAGCAAAATTAAAGTGAAAAACTATATCACTAATGGTATAAACCACAATGTTTCATTTATGAGCAGGGACTTATGATTCTGAGCAAAAGTGTTTTTTCATTAAATTTTAATTAAGATAAATGTTGCAGAACCACTCACCTCCCCTACAGTAGCTTCATCACACCACTGAAGATACAACTAGGAAAAAAAAAACAGTCACCAAAACTTTAAAGTATCAAAGAGAAAATGGATAAAGAAAGTTACTTCTTGCCAGGGTAATTTTTTATAAGCTAACGTCATAAAAGTCACATATGTGAGGGTTGTTTTTGTTTTTTCTTGGCTAATGTTGCTACACAGAATTAGTAAACTTAATGGTGGTACCTATAAAAATATTTCTTATTCATAGAATACATCTCTAAATGCCATTAAAGTATTTTACAGATACCATTTAAGTGAATTTCACAAGACCAAAATAAAATAATGAGTGGGCAAGAGTCACTCCTGTTTACAAACAGAAAAACTAGAAATGATAATATCAGGCAACTTGTTCAATGATAATGATCAAATAATTTGGTTAACGACACTAGCCCTAGAAGTGGCTTGACTGTTTTCCTATTTTTCAGTAACTTTAACATAACCCATAAGAAAAATGATCTTTTATGAGAGAAAAAGCTTATTTTCAAGGCCTATTATCTTCTATTATACCTCTGCAGTCAACAGCATATTGTTGACTAATTCCATGTAGGCTTTCATTTCTGCTTTTTGGACTTCATCCAGCCCATCACTAAGAGAATGGCCCTAAAGGGAATTTAAAAAACTTTAAAAGAGCATCATATTAAATATACAAAAACTTTCAGTTATCTTACTACCAAGTAATACAACATCAATGTTTTACTGTAAATGTCCAATGGATTCATTTCCAAAATGCCCCCTAAAACATAATTATTTTATGTGAAAAAATAATACTTTGCTATCACTACAAAATATTAATAAGTATTTACTTGTCATTATAAAAATGTATCTTTCAAGAGACAAAATTACATTATTATTTCACAAAAGAAGAAAAGAGCGATGGTCAGTAAACCTTGTTTTTTTTAAGAGACTAACCTTTTTAGTAATAAAATAAATTCCAAAGATTGACATGTGTTACTTATAAAGTGGTCAAAGATTTTCTTAAATGTTATTAGTAAAGGATAGGGAAATAGACACTAATTTTTAAATTCTAATACAGTATAGTAATGAGTAGATGCATAAAATAGTATAAGCTTTAGTTGTAAGATTTTTAAAATGCATACCCTATAACACTGTATTATCACTCTTAGGAATTTATCCTAAGGAGATAACTTAACGAGTGTACAAAGGTGTACGTACAAGAATATTTGTATTAGCACTCAATAACAGCAGAAAATTGGCAACAACTTCAGTGTCCATCAATAAAGACTTAAATAAATCATAATACATCCATATGATAGAATATTATACAACAATTTAAAAGGATAACATATATCTATAGTCATTAAATGGAAGAATTTCAAAACACACTGATGATTTTAAAAGGCAGTTTGCAAAATAATACATAATAGTATGACCTGTATTTTTCTACATATGCAAAAAAAAATTCTGGAAGCATGTTCCCCAAAATGTTAATGGAGGTTGTTCTTTGATAACTATTAAAATCTAAACTGAATAATAATTCAAATGGGTAAATTAGCATTGATACATTCAACTTTTAAACATATTCTATAACTCCCTTCTCAAAGGTTAACCTGATATTTTACAACAATGAAGAGTTTTCATTTGTGACCAAAATTCTCTTAAGCATGAGTTAGAAAATTATCTATCACTTTGTAAAAGTCAAATGGCCTCTTCTGCCACTGACTTACATTATGGGGGGAAAAACTTACTCTTTAGAAATATTTCTCTGGTAGTTTATATCAGCATTTTGTAAAACTAGGTTAAAATCAACGTAAATGTTACAACACCCTAAAGAATGATGAATGACTTATTTAAAAGTAACTGTGATCAAATGCATTTAATATCTTTTTTATTACCTTGGCTTTAACGAATTGGACTATTGGACCAAGTTCCGATACTACTTGATTTCCTACGTGAATAAAAGGTACTTTACCTGTTGAGGGGGAAAAAAAATGTGAAAACACTCTTCATAAATTAAAGTTTGTGCTAAAAAGGAAATCAACACAAAACTGGGATATGTTTTATTAATACACACAGTTTCCTAACACTATGACTTTTGAAAATTATAGTTAAATGCGTATGTTAAATTCTAAAAATTTTTAAACATTAATTACTAATTTTAAAACAAAAGAAAAAAAAGGAGATTCATTTCTAGAGTTCTTATATGTAATAACAGATCAAAATATTCCCTTTTCAGAGCTAACACTAATAAATCACTATATAGCAGTAAATACTAATTATTCAAATTATATGAACCAAGCCTAGTCATTGGTTCATGACCACTGATAGATCCGAAAAAATTAAACTAGGCCTTCCCTTCAGAGTACAATGAATCAATCTATATTTAAGCTACATTTATGAAGCTTATTTTTTTTTTTTTTACATCTACTACTTTCAAATCTCAGGTACCCATTCAGATCAATTGTTTAAGCACATAATGGTGCATTAATAAATGTTATCTGACTCAAAAATTTCAGGAATTAAGACAATAACAATCTTTGAAGGTATGCTAGCTTATAAATTATAATACAAAGTATGCTCCCAACACATGTGGGGAAAAAAGAATTAGTATGCTTACAAAAACTGGTTTCCCTAAATAAATGCCACATTAAAAAAGTAATATTTCATTTTTTTAAATACTAATAATAGATGAAATTATCAGAGATGATGATCTCCAAATAGCAATAAAGTCTACCTCAAATGCTAGAGGATGAAACTTTGTCAGACCTAGTTCAAATAGAGTTCACACTAACAGCTGGCTTCTTCGTGGTCCTTTTCAAGAGATTCACTCCTCTCTGGCTTAGACAGCCTGAGGGTAATGGATGAGGTGCACAGCACCAACAAAAGCTTCATCTGCGTCCACAGGACATTACAAAGGAAAGGCAGGCCTTTTGGAATACAACTCAACAGAGGTATTTAGAAGACATTTCCATTTACCAATATAAAAACACTGAATTCTGCATTCCTTTTTTCTACCGCTTTATAAATCTTTCAAAAGAGAAAAAAATTTCTTATCTGCATTAATAATTAGATCATACTCTTTTTAAACTTAGGATAATATCTTTGTAACTACTATACTGATAGAAATAGTGCAGGTCCTCTGAGATAATATGACCAAAGAATGAAAACGATTTGTGAATGAATGTCTAGACCGAAGAGTATTTTGTGGTGGTACATTTTGAGATCAAAGTATATTTCTCATTTTCATTATCCAGTTTGGAGTTCTTGGAAGACAGAGTTTATACTGGCATACCTTGTCTTATTGTACTTTGCTTTATTGTGCTTTGCAGATATTGCGTGTTTTTACAAACTGAAGGTATGTGGCAACCCCGAATTGAGTAAGTGTATTGGTGCCATTTTTCCAACAGCATTTGCTTACTTTATGTCTCTGTATCACATTTTGGTAATTTTCACAATACTTCAAACATTTTCATTATTATTATATTTGTTATAAATATAAAACTTTAAAGGATGAGGAGTTGCTTCTTATGGATGAGCAAAGAAAGTGGTTTCTTGAAATAAAATCTACTCTTAGTGAAGATGCTGTGAAGACTGTTGAAATGACAACAAAGGATTTAGAATATTACATAAACTTAGTTTATAAAACAGCACCAGGGCTTGAGAGGACTGACTGCAATTCTGAAAGACGTTCTACTGTGGGTAAAATGCTATCAAACAGCATTCCATGCTACAGAGAAATCGTTTGTGAAAGGAAGAGTCAATCGAAAAGGCAAACTTCAATGCTGTCTTATTTTAAGAAATGGCCAGGGACTTCCCTGGTGGCACAGTGGTTGAGAATCCGCCTGCCAATGCACGGGACACAGGTTCGAGACCTGGTCCGGGAAGATCCCACATACTGCGGAGCAACTGAGCCCGTGCGCCACAGCTACTGAGCCTACACGCTACAGCCCGCAAGCCACAACTACTGATGCCATGTGCCACAACTACTGAAGCCCATGCACCTAGAGCCCATGCTCCACAACAAGGGAAGACACTGCAATGAGAAGCCCACACACCACAACGAAGAGTGGCCCCCACTGACCGCAACTGGAGGGGGCCCGCGCACAGCAACGAAGACCCAACGCAGCAATCAATCAATCAATTAGTGAATGAATTAATGAATGAAAGAAACAATAAGAAATGGCCAGAGCCATCCCAACCTTCAGCAACCACCACCCTGATCAGCCAGCAGCCATCAATATGGAGGTAAGACCCTCCGCCCGCAAAAAGGTTTTGACTCACTGAAGGCTCAGATGATGGTTAGCATTTTTTAGCAATAAAATATTCCTAATGGAGATATGTATAGTGTTTTTTTAGCCACAATGTTATTTCACACTTAACAGACTACAGTACAGTGTAAACATAACTTTTATATGCATTGGGAAACCAAAAATATCCATGTGACTCACTTTATTGTGATATTCGCTTTACTGTGGTGGTCTGGAACCAAACCCCACAGTATCTCAAGGTATGCCTGTATTTTATTTCTTTTCTTAAAAATACTTTGAGCATTGTAGATTCTGAAGCAGGGAAGCAGTGTGGGTAGCCAATTGAATACTCATATATCTCTAAATACAAAGAAATAAATAAAAATCAAGGCAACAAGGAACTTACCTGGTGGTGCAGTGGATAAGAATCCACCTGCCAATACAGGGGACACGGGTTTGAGCCCTGGTCCAGGAAGATCTCACATGCCATGGAGCAACTAAGCCCACATTCCACAACTACTGAGCTTGCGCTCTAGAGCCCGCGAACCACAAATACTGAGCCCACGTGCCACAACTACTGAAGCTCAGGCGCCTAAAGCCCATGCTCCGCAACAAGAGAAGCCACCACAATGAGAAGCCCATGCACCGCAATGAAGAGTAGCCCCTGCTCGCCACAACTAGAGAAAGCCCATGCACAGCAACGAAGACCCAATGCAGCCAAAAAATTAATTAATTAATTTTTTTAAAAAATCAAGGCAACAAGTTAGAAGTAAATAATGTTTTCTGTCACTAGCCTGACTTAAGGTGGAGCCAGTGTTATATCCTTATTATTGGAGGTGATCAGGCAAAAGCAGAGTGAGACAGTTATTCTCTGGCACCAATCAAAGGTCATAAAAAAAACCCCAAAGGCCCTGCTTCTCATTTTAGGCAGAATAATCATTTTGGGAACTTTTATATTTAAAGAAAGCAAGATGTTGCCAAGCAAGTTTATTTATTCAGAGAATATTAGAAATAGAAAGGACCTTGGATGTCATCTAATGCAACCATCTCATATTACAGATGAAGCCACTGAGGCTCAAAGAAAAGAAGTGAAATTTCCCAAGAAAACTGTTAACATGTGACAAAGTCACAGAAGGGTTAGACTAAAAATTTCCTAACTCTTAGCCAAGTGGTCTATTCCATGATGTTCTCTGCTTTAAAAATCTACCAACAACCAGATCAAACAAGCAAATAAAATATAACACATTCCCACGGTCACCCAAATCATATGATGAAAGAAACACTAGAGATGATGAAATTTAAATACCTTAATAGAAAGTGTCATTTTCATCTACCTATAGGAGACTTCTCCTATGCATATATGTATATATGCATGTATTGTAGTCTCTATACTATTTATGTTTGTCTTTCCTAGAATCTATAAAGATGGATAACTACCTAGGTAATACTACATATAGTACAGTCATTTTAGGAAATAGGTGGATAAGCTATATGGCTTTTCCTTGATTTGTCAAAGATATTAACTTTAGTATTAGATTACTAACCTTTTTATATGTATATCTACACTCTTTGTATGACTACACAGAGGAAGAAGATGGACAGAACCCAATATAATTCATTTCACCAGAATTCAATAAAGTTTATAAAACCTATGTATAAACTTAAAACAAAATGATTCAATTAATAGCCTTCAAGAATCTAAAAGATGTATATGTTTATAAGTCTAAAAATTATTTTATTGAAACGTTTTTAAAATGTATATTCATAAACCTATAAATGTAGAGATATTCATATAGAATTTTCAGTGTGTATAGAGAGGGTGTCTTCACAACTGTTGACAATTATTAACACCCTTAAGAGTTTATGATGAAAAAAATGTCATTCCTAACGATCCAAGTCATTCCTAAATTATCATCACAATAAAGAGATCGATAAATGTCTCCCTAAAAAGCAACGTAATACACTTGTACCAATCAGTTATATTCAACGAATTTATTCATAAAGCAGTGGTTCTATGTGTTATTATTGCTCCAGCAAAACCATAATTATAATAACCCATACCAATTCTATTTATTTATCAGATTTGGTGGCACTATATTTTTATATTAAAAATTACCTGAATCACATTTATTTAAAACTGTACCTTAATCTACTAATACATGATACACAGAAAAGGCAATACTGATTATAAAAAATAACAGAAAGGCTAAAACCTTAGTAAGAAAAAGTAACTTAAAAACTTAAAATGAAACAAAAAGAATCAGAAACCAAAGACCAAAGACATTCAAAGACAGATCTATGACACATTAATTTAATTATTCCACAATCTCTCTTCTTCCATTGGCATAATGGGAGAATACAATTTAGAGAAGTGTATTTAATAATAAATGGATTCACATATTAAAATTTGTTTTCTGAAGAAGGAACAGTCTTATGTAAATAAGACTGGGGGAAATCTGAGATTATGTATTTTCTTAACATTTACTATTTGAAACAATTCCCCTAACTTTCCAGTAATCATCTCTGACCACAGAGTTGAAATGAGTAGACATGTCACCCCAAGACTGTCAAGTTTGCAACTGTTACTTTATAGAATGGGAAAATTCTTCAAAGGGTAAACAAAAAATATAGGCATTTAAAAAATCTAGGTACAAACTGGACTATCACTGCAATTTTATCAATGCAGAATATTAACAGAGAAGAAAAACAAAACTAAAAAACACTTACCAGATGGAGACATATATTCTGCATTTGCCCTGCAAACCACTTTGACGGGCAGATTACACATCTGCAAAAAGGCCTGTCAACCAAGAGAAGTCTACAGTAAGTCTAGTGAAAGTATATGCATATTCGAACACAACTTTTTATTTATTTCTTTTCCAAACTTAATAGCTCAGGAAAAGAAAAAGAATGAATCAACTTAAAGTGAAAGATTTGTACTCTAAGACAAAAATAAAATGTCATTTCAATACTAAGAATCAATATGACTTAGACACCAGTAAATGTATAAAACTTAAAGCATTTATACACACAAATGTAAATTATCCACTTATTTTACTGCATTAGTTTATGTAAGTCAGCAATACTGTGTATTTATTTAATTTTCTTTAACAGATGACTAAAGTCCAAACTTTATAAGCTATTACTAACTTCCACTACTCTTTACAGAATCCTTATCTTTCCTGTCTTAGGGGAAAACTCTCAAAATGTTAATTTTACTACGTCAAAGTTCTCTCCAATAATACTCAACATCCTAATGTGTAGCTTTCATGCTTATTAACTCACTTTTTAAAGGTATAGAATTGTTTATTTTTACTTTGTTTATAACAACAAAAATTTTATAAGTGACTTAATTGTCTAACAATAGGCAACTGTTAAATTATTTATGGTAAATGCAAACCATATAATTTTATACAACAATTTTTTAAAATCATTAATTATATCTTCACACATGACTGCCTGAAATAAGAACTTTATTTCCAAAGCTTCCTTCCAACTGGGTGTGACCAATGTCTAAATTCTGGCCAACGGGACTCAAAGTTCCGGGCAACTGCTCGGGAAGTTTCTTTAAAAAGAAGAGATATGACCTCTCCTCTTTTTCCTTCTTGCTGACTAGAATGTGAAAAAGATGACTTACAGCCACCGTAGCCAAACTGAATCACAGTAAAAGCTGAGTGTTGAAGATGATAGAGCAACAAGAAGAAGCAGGAAGCCTAAGTTTTTGATAATCATTCAGTCCCAAACCTGGATTACTTGTATTAAAAAAAGAAAGAAAGAAAAGAAAGAAACTTCTATCTTTTTAAGCCACTGCTATTTTGGGTTTTCCATAACTCACAGCCAAACCTAATCCTGACTAATTTACCAACAATTACTGTTTCTAGGTTTAAACAGCACCTCACCCAAACAAAAGTTGACTCCTCTATGTCTATGTAAGTATAGCTAACAGTCCTCTAAATACTATAACCTATGCTCCCAATTTATAACAATAATAGTGAGCTTCTTGGTTGGCCCACAAGTATGGGCTCCAGGTAGTGGTTCTCAAGCTTCAGTGTACCATCAAAGTCATGTGGAAGGCTTGTTAAAACACGGATTGCTAAGAAGGGAAGAATTAGAATAAGTATAAAGAGACCTTTCAAGAAGACTGAGAAGGAAGAAGGGAATTAAGAAGGGTCAGCTCCCTTCTATTATATATGTATCTGTACCCAATGATGGAAAAAGGTTGAGCTCGTTAAAACTTATATAGGAAATAGGCTGAAATGACAAGAACCAGGCAAAATAACTGACATACAAGATCCATGAGAAGATAAAAAGGAATGAAATAAGAGCACAGGTGGAAGCATCTGTTTTTTTCAGGAAACAGGACACTTTTTCCACTGTACTTGCAAGGGGTGGTCAGCATCAGTGATGATGACTGCAAGCTGATAAGTGAGAAGGACAAGAAAATGAGGGAGTGCTCATATTCTGTGAAATGGGAGAAAAAACCGTCTGCCGAGAATGTAGGACCAAGAGGGGGTTTAGGCCTTCAGAAGAACAAAAAGAATTTGAAAGAACTGCTTAATGCATCTTCTCAAAGGTCAGAATAATACTCAGTTGTTAGTTAACAATCATAGTACTATATAAAATAGTAAATATGGTATATTTTCCTAACCTCCATGTATATTGGTAACTGTACTAATCATTGTTCCAAAAAGCTGTGTTTCACTAAAAGAGATTAAGCAAAATTGAAACGTTCTACAATTGAAGCCATGTTTCCAGTCCTGTGAATTTTTTACTTCTTTACTAAAAAATAACTGGCTTAATTTTAACCAATTTAACAACATTCAACTTACCACAGACCTCAATTGATGGCACAATTCTACTTAGCCAAAGATTAATTTTATGGCATTTACTGCAATTATTCTTCATCCCTGATTCAAAAGAAATTTTCTGAATTAATCTGAATTAATCACAAAGAAGTCTGATGTCACAAACACAGTATTTTCATCCAAACATTAAAAATGCAAACCAAAACATTACCATTACTGTCTTCAAGAATATAAAAATTCCAAATCCAAAACAGACTTTGATTCAACAGTATTTCTCCTTTCTCTTGTAGCACAGGAGAAAAATCTCTGAGGCTCCAGAATAGGACTTTCACCTTTCACTTGCATTTTCAATCTCTTATCAGCACCTCAAATACTCTAATTAAAACAGGTGCGATACACCAACCTAAAACACATTTTATTTTCAATTCTGAATAACAATCTGCATACTTTTATTCTTATGTAAATACAAAGAAAAATGTAGTTCTAATCATAATAAGGAAAGTTAGGAAAATTCAGCCAACTCCTATTCCTCTGTTGGATACATTATTCCAAACTAATTCAAGTGATTGACAACATAAAATAATTTAAATAAAAAATTTAGCACATCCTATGAGAACAATGATTTATAACTGTGCTGTCTAGTATGGTAGCCACTAGTCACCCGTGGCTATTTAACTTAAATTGATTAAATTTGAATAAAATTTTTAATTCAGTTCCCCAGTCACACTAGCCATTTCACATGCTCAATAGCCATTTCACATGCTCAACAGCCATATGTGGCTAGTGGCTACCATATTTATTGGCCAGTACAAATAACAGAACATTTCCATCATCACAGAAAGTTCTACTGGACACTGTGGGTCTATTGCAATAGCAATGGTAATAGCAATAGCAATGGTAATCAGTGCATAAAAGATACCTTAGCAAAACAGGTTGACATCATCTGAAAGAGATTAGGCTAAATATTATAAAAACAACCTGCATAGTATTACAGTGATGACTGTGAGACATTAAACACCATAATATTTTCAGTTTTCAGAAAGAACTAATATAGGGCTTACTCATTTGCTGAGCAACCCCAATTGACAAAATGGGTCAGGTAAGTTTATTAAAATGTGAAAACTAAGAACTTTAGAATGAATAAATTAAAGCACAGCCAATCAATATATTCTTTGAATATAAATTTACTGAGTACCTAAACATATGACATGGTAGGACTTTTTTAAACACACACACACACATGCACACAGAACATAATACCCAGTACCTAAAGTCTAAGACCCTGAAATTTAATCAGCTTCATGTAGTTTCAACATATTGAGTGAATTAATTAAGTTCATAGCGTCAAAAAAATTCATTGAAGGGTATGTCTGTATATTTTTTTATTTCTACAAAAAAATTCAAAGGAAAAAAGTAATACTAGATCATCAAGAACCAGTTAAACATGAAGGATTGAACTTACACATTTATCTCTGCAACCTTTCAAAAAATCCAATGAAGTAACAGTGAAGAGGCAGAAAATGTGTAAACCCAGAAAAACACAAAGAATGGAAGAGGAGACCAAAGCAGACCAGAGATGTCAACCCATTTTTAAAGATAAAAAGCAGACTTAGCAGGGCAGAGGAAGCTGAAACCTAAGGGCATGCAGAGGAGAAAATCAATACATTTGCAACACAGAAACTGGGAAGATTCCGAAACTGGAGGCACCAAGTACCACAGAAGGCAGAGGTGAGGTAAAGGACTAAAAATAGGAGAATTGGATGAAAGTCTGTAAAAGCATCAGACAACTAGCCCGCCCCCAATCTGGCAGGAGACAGGGGTTCATTCTCTGGAGAAACCCAACCAGAAAGGCTCCTGACTCAGGACCCAAGCACAGCAGAGGGCCCTGGGTAGAGGGTCACACTGGAAGGAAGGTTAAGGGAAAGTATGTACACTGTAGAGAGCCACAGCACCCTCTCCCTCTCAGCTCCCAAACACTGGCAGCCACAGTAAGTCCTCCAGAGTACCCCTCCATAGAAAACACCTACCAATACTGATGATTTTAGTGAGGGGTAGGGACAGTGGCCAAAAAATGGCCACTGTGCAATCAGTCTATAGTGAAGCCCGCATGTCAAAAAGTTCCTCAATGCCCCATCAGCTTTTTAGTGCCTCAATCTTAAATATAATTGTTAGCAGAGATCAACAGATATTTGAGGAAAGCCTCAAACATACAGAGCCAAAACAAACTACAAAAAAAAGTAGTTGAGAGGAAACAGAAAATGCAGACAGCAACTTCAAAGAAAAATTATAATGGCTAATATTCATTGAGCACTTACTATATTCCAGGTACTTGCATAAGAGCTTAACTCTACGAGGTAGGTACAAAAAAAAAATCCCTATTTTAAGATGAGAAAACAGAAGTACAGGGAGGTCAAGGAATCTATTCAAGGCATATAGGAAGAAAGGAAAGGAGGGAGGGAAGAAAGGAGAGAAAAAGGGAAAGAAAGGAAAAAAAGAAAGAAAGAAAAAGGGAAAAAAGGAAAATGAAAAGAAGCAAAGCATACAAAGGACTGAGATGACACTGAATGTCTCAAAAGAAGCTCCAAAAGCTAAAGGATGACAAAAGGCTTTCAAAATTCTAACGAAAAATCTCGCCAACCTAAAATTCTACATGTGGCCAAGGAATCAATCAGGTGTGAAGATAGAATTTTAAAAAAACATAACACAAGCAAGGTCTTTTTTAAAAGCCTAAAATAAAAATAATAAACCAAGAAAAAAAGAACATAGGATGCAGAAAATTAGGGAATCCAACATAAAAGGAAGGCAAGAAGAATTCCCTGAATGATGATGAACAGCAGTCTTAACAACGAGCTATGACGCCAACCAAGTAAGAAACTGTCCCAATTAAAGTAGAAGGAACAGGGCTTTCAAAGGTAATAGTTCCAAGAAATAAATAAATAAATAAAGGACCTGACGTGTTTGACCATTGTGAGGGGGAGTTTTACAGTTCAGTCAAAGAGTTTAGGAGAGAAAACTACCCAAATGAATTAAATAAAGCAATTATTTACTCAATGGAAAAAAAATCATATAGAAAGAATATGTTCATTGTACACTAAGCCACTCAGCTGGGGTCAATATTTACATCCTAATTATAATATAAACACTGAATATTAATTTAACAAAAGTTAAAGAACTATTGGGAAGATGGAGAAGGAGAAGGAGAAGGAGAAGCGGAAGAGAGCTGCAAATGGTAAATTTCATAGTGGAATTCAATAGATATATTTAAATTAAAAAATGAAATGGCAACACAAGCATCTTACTTAGAAATACAGAGGTAAATACCAAGGGAAAAAAAATAGCTGAAAGAACAGAAAGTGGTTGTTTCTGGGTATCAGGATTTGGGATGAGGTAAGGGTGGGACAGTCGACTGTTTTCTGTGTGTGATAAGACTCCCATATATTGCTGGTGGGAGTGGTAAACGAGCCAACCACTTTGAACTGTTTGGCAATATTGACTATTAAGCAGATGCCTACTCTGTCAGCCAACAATTCCCCTCCCAGAAATACACCAAAAAGAAACGAGGCATATAGCCACTAACATACAAGAATGCTCCTAGCAACTTTGTCCATATAATCAAATAAAGGAACTCAAAAGTCCGTTAACATGAGCAGCAACTCTAAAATTCCTAATTCCAAGCTTAAAAGGATATATAATGTTACCAATTGCTATTATAAAAAAGCAAAAAATATAAAAAGATTACACATTTTTCTTAACTCTAAATTCTTTAGAAATAGCATACATGGACAACTTTTAAATCAGAGAAATTCTAGAAACAATCCCAGAAGGTAACACCTATGATAATCCATGAAGATTCTAAATTCTATTTCTTCAGTAATTACTTCTGAATCATATCTTCTGGGAACTACAGCTCAAATATTTTGTAAAAACTAGTTTTGAGAAACAGAATATATTTCATTTACATATAATTGAAACTAAGGCCAGGAGTCTAAAGAAATAAGAACAATCTGTTACCAATCAATTTGACCCTTACCAATACTTTAAATCCTATATTCTAAAGTTATTTTAGATAACAGTGCCACTCCTTTTATTAGATCATAAAACTAGCATCTTAAATGTTGGGGGAAAACCTAACACATGCTGCAGATAAAGGAATGTCTTGTGATTGCTGGGGTCAGGTGGGGTGGGGGTGGCAGCAGTGGGAGGGATGAATGAACTGGGAGTGTGGGGTTAGCAGAAACAAACTACTATATATAGGATGGATAAACAACAAGGTCCTACTGTAGAGCACAGGGAACTACATTCGGTATCCTGTGATAGACCAGAATGGGAAAGAATATGAGAAAGAATGTATATATATGTGTAACTGAATCACTTTCCTGTATAGTAGAAATTAACACAACATTGTCAATCAACTATATGTCAATAAAATAAATTTTTAAAAAAAGAATGTAACAGCAATCTTGTAACAGCAATCCTTCAGTAAAACGGTGGCAAGGCTTCTGATTCCTCTTTCTTCTCATTTCAGAACCCTCTGTCTTCTAAAACTAGCTTTTACTGCTGTAATTCCCAGTTATGTGCCTGGTACATAACAGATAATAATTATCAGCTCAATGAATAAATGAACAAACACACAAAAATGTGAACAATACGTAAACCACAAAATAAACAAAGAGTAGAGTTCATAGCGTCAAACTCAGTACACCTAGTTCTAGTCATACATGAACTTTTCTAAATGAAACAATAGAAACTTCTGATAATAAAAACACAGGGGGAAAAAAAAAGGCTGCTTTTGTCAAAATTCAAAAGAAAATTTATACTCAACCACTGGTCAGGGTATAAATCAATGTAATCTTTTTAAAGGGCACATTGGTAACATCTACCAAAATTCTAAATACACATAGCCTTTGACCCAGTAATTGTATTGCTAGAAATATATCATATGGGCATATTTACATAAGATTATATAAGATATATATAAGGATATTCACACCTAAGCCCTATTTATAGTAGCAAAGTAATAATTATAACAATAGCCTAATATCCATCAATAAGAGACTGGTTCAATAAACTGTGGTGAATCTATTAATGGAATATTTGTAGCCTTCAAAAGAGAATGGGGTTGCCCCTCAACTGAACTTCTCACACTAAACTCCAAAGACATTTCTCATCTGGGCTACTGAATGACATAAGACAGTATACACCAAATGCAGAATTCCTTTTTGTATTATTTTTCTTCTAAAGGCCTGGAGCAACTCACTTAAACCATAGCTTAATAAGGCCTGCAAAAAGCTAATTTATTTGGTCCATTGCATAGCTTCCTGTGAACTAACTTGGTAGGAGGATATAATTTTGAATATCTAGAAGAATGAATGGAAAGCAATTATTCACTCACTCACTCAATATTATTGAGCACGTGCTATAATATCAGAAACTGTTCTTGACACTGGGAATAGAGTGGTCCCAGACCTCATGGAGTTTACATTCTAATGGAGACAGATGATAAGCAAATAAACAAGAATAGATCCACTGTGATTCCTGCTACTTAGAAATACAAAGCAGTGTGAGGGTATTGCCACTATATGTAGGATGGTCAGATAAGGGTTCACCGGTAACATAACATCTGAGCATAAACCTGAAGAAAGTTAGGGAGCAAGCCATGTAGGTTTCTAGAAGAGCAGTCCAAGTTCAAAGCAGTTCTGTGCTTCAACCGGAGTGTTTGAGGAACAGCAACAAGACCTGTGTGACAATGCAGACTAAGGAAGTGAGTGGTAAGAGACGAGCTCAGAGAGAGAACCAGGAGATCATGTAGGACATATAGATAATTGTAAGGATTGTGGCTTTTAATCTGAGTGAGACGAACAATCATTACAGGGGCTTGAGCTGAGGATTGCTGGAATCTGACTGACATTTTAAAGGATTACAAACCACTATACAGAGATTAGATTGTAAAGAGTAGAAGGGTAGAAACACAAGAACTAGTTAAGAAAATTCTGCACTAATCCAGGCAAGAAATGATGGCAGCCCAGGCCAGGATAGGAGAGCTGGAGGTGGTAAGAAGTCAGATTCTGGCTATGTTTTCAAGGTAGGGCCAAAAAGATTTGCTGGTAACTGGATGTGGACATAGCAAAAAAAGAGAGGACTCCAAAGATGACTCAAAGTTTCTCACATAAACAATAAGAAAGACGGAATTGCCATTTACCAAAATAGGAAAAACTGTGGGATGAGCAGGTTTTGGTGGGAGGAGGAGGATTCAGGGGTCTTTAGATGGTCTTCTCTAATTACCGCTTCTCCGTTAGACTTCTGACAGGCAATGAACAGCAGAAAACTCTGCTCTCTTTTCAAAGGCCTGGAGTTGCAAATGGCACAGTTATATGCTTTGAAACCAGATAAACAGATTCTAATGAAACATCAAGAAGCCCAATCTCAAAGGCCACCCCATCTCTTTTATGAACAAAGGTGACAGAAATACCTACAGTATCATCTTTGTCAACACTTTCCTGCAAGTATGGTAATATCAAGGTGTTAAGAAATGGGTAGAGCTACAGATATTATGCAGAATAAAAACACAATCAAGGACAGTTTTAATCTTTGATCTTTTCTGCATCTATAGCCCACCACGCTTAAAAACTGAAAAGTCAATTTAACACCTGGTTAAACAAGAAGCTTTAAGAAGCTAAGAAACCATCTGATAAGAACAGTATTATCTTCTGAAAATTTACTGAGAAGTAACACATGAAGGAGCCACTGTCAGCCGGAGTCCTTTAAAATCTCAGCAACTATGTCCCAGTTGTCAGAAAATTTAAAACAAGCATGCAAGTCTCACAATTAATATAAGCAGGTAAGCAGAATAACATTAATGAGCAAATCAAACAAAACAAAACATCTCAAATAGTGTTCCAGAAAAAATCTAGAGGGAAATCAGTGGAATTAAATTTAAGCCAAAAAGTCATCAATTTCTTTTACAGAAAACAATAATTATGATGGTCCCTGACAGAAGTAAGGAAATAGAATCTACAACCTTAAAAACCTTAAAATATCAAATATCCTTTGTTTTAATTGCATTATGTTAACAACAACCAAAAAGGTAATTAAAAATATTCAGTTCATGAAATGGTGTAAAGGGCTCAACACTGGTTGAATGGAAACACAGCCAGCCAACAACAGGCCCACCCTGGTCACTGCATTTGCACATGGAAGATGCTGCCTCATTGAGATGCTGTCCTTACCATCATTTAGAGTAATTTGACTTTCTGTTGCTGACTCATAAGCCATACCACTGTTATGACTGGGCTACTATTAGCACACTCTCACTCCTTATTTGTCACTGGTTAAGTGCCCTAGCAGAACCTAATGGATCCTAACAGAGTAGAGATTTAAGAAGCAAACTGTTGAAGTGGGAGACTATAGTGTCTTTTGAAAAATGGGAATCCCCTGCATCAGTCTTAAAAGTCAATATAGAACAAAAAAAAGTTAATAGAGCAGTAAGACAGCTCTGGGTGGAGTCTTGGTGATGACTGTGTTAATCTGAGAAAGTTTCTTTACCTTGCAAGCTTTCCCATTTCTAAAATGAAGACACCTTATTATGCAAATTAACTGAAGTGTTGTATGTAAAACACTTTACATACTGTCTGGCACATAGTGTTTCAATAAATATAAGGTATTATTATTAAAATTAGTAGTAATAATATTAGTAATAATAAATACTCATAAAGCTATCTGCAAAAGAAGAAAGACTATTTAACCTTGGTGATTTCACAAGAAAACTTCACTTATTTTATTACCTATTAAACACCTCCTTAAGAGAAAAGGGCAAATAATAATTATATACTGTAACTTAGTTATATTTATTTATAATCAAAATAGAAAAATTGTGCACTAAGACAGAAATCTCTAAGTAGATATTAAAAGAATAAATAAGGGAACATAACCAAAAGCTTATACAATATAAAATCTTCTCAACAAGGCAAAAACAACTGAAGACATTTTGATATTGACATAAACTTTTACTTTACAAATAATTTTTCAAAGTCATACACACTGATGAAACTGATAAAAGGCCTCCCCCTACAGAACATAAGTTCCATTAGTACATGATGACCACGCCTATCTTGTTCACTACTTTATCCTCAGCACACCACAGGTTCTCAATAAATGATTGCTTAATGAATAAGACACAGATATTCACAATAATAAATACAAACATACCTAAGTTCATAGAAAACGAGTAAGCTACAACAAAGATTAGCATTTTGTTATTTTATGTTACCAAAGCTCACTGCATTAAAAAGATCAATGTAACTCCTGTTAAATTCAGAGGTATTTAAGTAGGTATGTTTTAGAAAAACAATAACAGGAATTCAACTTCTTAAAAAATGAGCTATGCAGAAATCATCAGAAACCACAATTCAATATGCACAAAAAGCTCTAAATAGAGCAAGTTTGTTACCAAAAACATGAAAGGCTATTGGGAGCACATACGAAACATCACATCAGAAAATAGGACCTTCCTAATTAACACAACTCTCACCTGAAAACCACTCTTGGAATATATGACTCAAGTTTAAATATATCAATATCTGACAGCTGTAGAAAAAAATCAAGTGCAGAAAGAAAGCAACAAAAAAGATAATCAGAATAGGAAAAGATATAAGCTTTCCCTGTTAGAATTAAATATAAATAAAAGTAAATCATAGGGTCAAAATTAAGTAAAAGAGTTATAAAATAGTCAAAGACACAGAAAGAATAATTCTTGTAACCCAAGAACCTAATATAGTACCAGTCACAGAGCTGGCACTCAATGAACAATTTGGGAGTAATGACAGGAAACTACTTTTTTTCTGAGTTCCTATAATGAATGTTGTAAAGTTTTGTGATTTACAGATTAAATATTCCCAACTGAGAAAAATAACAACAACAACAAAACCTACTAAATTTAAAATTCTTAGTATAAGTTAAATAGTAGATGGCAGCAATATAAAATGTATTCATTTCATTTTAATAACCTAATGGTAACTTGATACTGAATCATTTACCAATGAACAACACCAATTAACTTCTTTTCTCTATTCCAAAAATAAAATGAACATTTATCTTATAAGTTAAATATATAACAATACTCTTTAATTGCACTTAAGCAATAAAATCAACATTGCTTGCCAATAAAAATATTAAAAGAACTCAAAATTTTAAAGAATTGTCCTCAATAACCTTTTAAAAGATTGAGTGCTTTAAATTGATTAACACTGTAGAATTTAAGGGGTTATAAACATAGTTTCTAAATGTATGTAAACTTAACATTAACAAAATTATCCAAATTCTAAATAGAAAAAAATCCATTTTCAGTCCAACCATTACCAGTTATCCTTAGACAGCAGGCCTCAGGTTTTCTTCTTTAGGACAAAGCTTCTATTCATTTCATAATTAAATTTGAAATATTTTAGGTAAGAACTCACTAAGAACTATTCTAAAGCACGCAATACCATTTTCAGGGCACAAAATAAAAATGGTTCTGAATTTTAATTCATATCTTGTTTTACCCAAACACAAAGGAAAATCTGTGACAACAACTGAAGGATTATTTTCCACCTTACTGAAGAGACATGTTTTAAAATTAAAAACCATGAACAAATCTATCTACAAAATAATTCACTTTTTATATCAAACAGCTGCAGACCCTGTAATTGAAATAATGTATCTAAGGTTACAAATGAAGAGTGTTAGGTATCGTTCTTGAAGTGACAGATTAAGTTCATAATCCAGTTAAAGTAATAGCCATATTTGTAGTTTAACATAAATTAAGACCTTAATTATATTTGTGACTATTTTAAACAAAATAACAAATTCCTTTGTACCTGGCAATGTAATTTATATCAAAGCCAGGTTCATTTTCCAAACCAATCTATTTCACACTGTAGAAATACTCTGGTATAATGGTATAATGTAATTCTTGTTGTAGAATGTTGAAAGAGTAGATTCACTAAAAGCACAGAAGAGGTTTGAAGATAAATGAAGATGCTATTCATTCAAGGGTAATTTCATCTTAGAACTATATGAAAGATGTTTCGCTCACACGGGGTAGTGTATGGTCTCAAATTTAAGTGCATTTTCAGCTCAAATATAATGCTGCTAGATCGAATACGTTGATACTGTATATCTAATCATGAAGAATTCTAGCCTTTTTCTGTTTAAAAAATAGACTGTCATTTTTTTCATCTTACTGCTATGTCTTTATTGTTCTGTTTAACAGCAACAAATTTTAAAATCCTGCTTGCTATTTACTTTTTAAACAGAAAAGTATACGGTTGATACTCTAACTTGCAAACTCTCAGAACTACAGAAATGTAAATTTCTGCTAAGTTAAATAGATATTTATATTAGCAAACCATTATCCTGTATAACCACTTTACATTATTTCACTAATTACTAAAAATGACAACTCTAATAGCCACCTAATTCTATTTTGAATATACTTCATTTTCACAAATCTGTAAGATTAATTTAAATGTTTTATATACACCATACCATTTATGTGTTGAGGGATTAATATTAACACTGAGAATTTTTTTAATCTGCTAAATTCTATTTGCACTTTAAGTTCACAATCATCCCTCCTAAAGGTCACATTTTATACATTTAAATCATTCCAGGTGTTATATGCATATATCACCAAAATGCTTTACAATACTTCTGATATAAAAAAGGTAATGTAATGTAACACATTCAATCTGAAGAATTTAAATTCAGTGATATCAAGGAAACATCTGCAGCCTTTATTTTGCTCATTTTAGAACACTGAAAAGGATCCACTAAATTCTCTCTATCCCTTAGCTTTCCTTCTCCAAATCCTGAAAGTGAACACAGAAGCCTCATCTTGCAGAAAATGATCAAGTGGAAGGGATAAACATACTTTAAAAAACTAAAATTTTATACTTTATAAAACTTTAAGAAAGTTATATCAATTTAAAAATGTTTTACATAAAATAGTATTCTATTAATTCTCTATTAAAATGAATGTATCACTGCATTCCCACCTATTGTATTTATATCAGGTTTAAACTGACACTTAGAAACTACATACAACCATAAACAAGCTGTTTAAAGTAGAAAATGTATTAAACCAAACTGAAAATTCAAAATCATTTCCTCTAAAGTTCTATAGGTAAGTTGTCCACTGTGACCATCTGAATGACACAAGTTTACAACAGCTGTAATTTCATAATCACAGTTCTTTCTCCAATGCAACAATTGACCTGCAGTCCTGAAGGAAAGAGAGATACTCCTCTTTCCTGTTCTTCCCCAATCACTACATTAGGATGTTATCATTTAACTTCAAATTAATATGTCCACCTAAAAAGCATCAATTGTGAAAAGGAAAAAGCAAGGGTCAGCTAACTGCTTATCAGCAGATCTGACATGTTAGTGTTCATGGCCCAGTATTAATGGGGCCTATAAAAATGCTGACATTTTTAATGATTAAACTTGGGGGAGCATACAGAGAGGCAGGCTCTCAATGGAACAGCTTAAACTATATTTTCCTACTGTTAAAATAGGACTTTGGTCTCCCAGTTTATTTCCTTTTGTACCAATAGTAAATAATTCTTTCTAGTCTATCTATATGACTAGATATAATTTTAAAAAAGCAAAACAAATTTTTTTTGTAACAGCCTGTGTTAATAAAAACCACAAAACCTGAAGGAAAAAAAACAACATATTCAACAGAAAGAATATAGTTTTTTTCTGTGTGTTCCCTTTCATTTTTAGAGATTAAGTATTTATTCATGAAGGATAGGAAAAAATAAGAATATTATTTCCCTTAACCTGAGCTTAAATGTTATTCTTACTTGAAGTAACTAAAAAATGAAGAAGTAAAAAGTAAGACTACTTTTTCATTCAGCATTCTAATAATCATCAGTTTGAGACACTCTCTAAAAAATAAATTCAATAACTAAACTTTTACAATATTTAGATTAAGCCATACAAAAAAGGAAAACAGGTTTCTTTTTAAATTGGCTTCATATATAATAAACAAAAATCCTTTCTAAAACTTACTAGAAGTAACATTTTATTATATAAAGACATTCACAAAATATGTATATAAATCTTTGAAGCAAAAATAGGCACTAACTCAGCATTCAACATCATCTTGTAGTTCTATTGCTTTCACTTTTTTCAAAAGAATTTCCCATTTATTACCTAACTTGAACTTCCTAATAACCCATAACATAGGTAATACTACCTTTATCACATCTCAGAGATCCAAAAGCTGCAACATATCTATCTCTCACATCTTAATGTAATCCGTAAACTGTAAGATATAATTTGCTAGGAAATGTCAGAAATGATTTTTGAATTAAGTGTCTACTTATTTTTGGATAAAACTCCAAAGGTCTGTATCACTGGACTGGACTGGTATGCAGCAAAGTGTTACAAGGGTGGACTCTAGACCCAGACTCCCTGGATTTGCATTCCAACTCTGTCAACTACTAATTATATAAGTTTGGGCCAATTGCTTAACCTCTCTGCCTCAACTTCCTAATCTGCAAAATGGAAATAACAATGCTACCTACCTCATATGGTGCCTGTGTGTAAACATTATCTATGATACCTAAAGTACACAGAACAAGACCTGGCGCATGGAGTAAGTGCTGTGTAAATTTTAGCTTCAGTTATTACTGTTGTTCTTATTAATATTATCTGCAGAATGGGGATTATAACAGCACTGACCTCACAGAGTTATTATAAGGATTAAATGAGTTCATAAGAATTAAGTGCTCAGCACAGTGATGAGTACATAGTAGGCACTCCACCAATGCTGTTGGTGTCTGTTTACCTCCTCAATTTGTGGGCTCTATGATCTTGGCCAGAGCTTTCCTGAGCTTCAGTTTCCACATCTTTAAAATGAGCTTAATAATAGTGCCCTACACTAGGGTTACGGTAAAGAATGAGATAACGCACATAAAAGCTCTCAATAAGGTGCCTTAGACAATAAAAGCATTCAATAAATACTCAACTTTGAAACAAACCTTATTTAGTATTATTAAAATAATGGTTTGTTTGAATTCAAGCACTCTATATTAACAACTTTTAGTTACGGAATGAAACAATGAATATAAAAATTATTAATGTTCATACAGCTTTAAATATGTCCAAAAATAATTCTTACACCTAACATTTATTTTAATTACTTTAGGCATTACAAAGCCTGCAAGCTTCCATTCCTGATGCTGACACTGATTATGTATATTTCTGTCAAAGAATCAGGAAAGAAGGAAATAATAACCAATATTCATTGCATGTTTACAATATGCCAGGTGCTTTTCTAAATGCTTTAATTTTTATATATATTTTACATACTTTTTAACACATTCAGTCTTCATGACACCCAGTAGGATAGCTTCTATTACATCTCCATTTTACAGATGAGGAAACTTGAAACAAAGAGTAATGTTTAAGGTATTTGCAACAGAGACCAACCACCCATTTTCATTTGTGGAATCTGCTATAAAAAACAACATATACTGAATCAGTAAAGACATAAACTTCTTGAAGAAAAATCAAATGAAACATTTTCTGCAGAAAACTTTGAAGTCCATATGCATTTGCTCATACAGTATTTCTGGACATGTACTGCCCAATACAAGAGCCACCAGCTACATACAGAGTACTTGAAATGTGATTGGCAGAAATTGAGATGTGCTGTAAGTGTGAAATACACAACAGATTTTGAACTTAATATAAAAAAACCAAAAAACATCACGTTAATAAATTATGTACTGATTACATGTTAAAATGATAATATTTGATAATATTAAATAAAATATATTATTAAAATTAATTTCACCTGTTTCTTTTTACTTCTTTTAGTGGGGCTACTTCAAAATTTTAAATTACATATATGGGCAACATTATATACATTATATATTTACTGGACAGTTGATTTAGGTTTAGGGGATGAGAGGATAGCAACAGAGAATTGTTATCAAAATTCTTTTACCAACCATTACAAGCTTCAAAGTGGAAGTAATATTATGAAATAGAAGATTTCTCTCCCCCATGTTTGTGTATGTAATACTGTGTATGTGCACCTTGCCATATATGTGTGTGTGTGTATATATATTTATACACACACACACTGCTCATGAGAACCAGAGGAACACGCTACTCTAATACTTCAAAATATTCAACATACAAGATTATTTTATGACTAGGCAAACACTTCAGGTAATACCAATACTTTGTGGATGAAAGAAGGAAAGCAAATCTAAGAGGAAATAACAGCCATGGGGGAAAAAAAATTTATTTTCTTTTAAACTGAAATCATAAAAGTTCCTTTAACAAAAAAAAAAAAAAATCTAACCACTTAGTTCCAGGAATATAATAAATGCCAATTCTATGCGGTAAGTAAAATTTAAATTTCCTGATGGCTTAACTGGCAGACTACTAAAATATCCGATGCTTGATATCTGATATCTTCTAGAAAATAACCAGTTTATGGATACCCATCACATTGTTTTGATCAATTTTATACATTTAACTGATTCTTCTAAACGGATACTGGTCCACTATATAGAAGAAAATTACTCCATAAAGTTTACATCAGATATCTGGAAAAGTCACATTTATAGTCATGGCTACTATCAGCTGTCAAGTCAAAGAATATTGAAGAAAACCAAGAATTTTTAATATATGCTGGTTAATTTATCATCTAAGTGACATACGTAGGATAACAAAAAAAATTAAAACAGTTATGCAAAATTCTGCATTTTAAAAGGTTCTTATTTTCTGGTTTTAATTGCAACTGTGATTTGAGATGCCATGGTGAGAAAGGAAATTAATAAGAACCATAAAAACAGAATTACTAGATAAGGTACACACTAAGATTTCTTTATTCTTTCCTTCCCCAGATTATTTAAAATGTTAATTTTTTTTAACAGTAATATAACGATATCTTGGTTTGGGCTGAAAACTAGCTAAACCATCTATTCTAGGGTTTCTCAACATTGACACCATTTACATTTTGGGGCTGGATAATTCTTTCTGTGGAGGGACTATCTCATGCACTGTTTCACAGAATCCCTGGTGTCTACCCAATAGATGCCAAAAGCAGCCTCCCTAGCAGTTGTGACAATCAAAAATGTCTAAACACTGTCAAGTGTCCTCTTTGGGGTAGTAATCCTCCCTCAGTTAAGAACTACTGGTCTATTCCTACCCAAAATACAAATGGGACCTAATGAAACTTAAAAACTTTTGCACAGCAAAGGAAACCATAAACAAGACGGAAAGACAACCCTCAGAATGGGAGAAAATATATGCAAATGAAGCAACAGACAAAGGATTAATCTCCAAAATACGCAAACAGCTCATGCAGCTCCAGATCAAAAAAACAAACAACCCAAACCAATGATGGGCGGAAGACCTAAATAGACATTTCTCCAGAGAAGGCATACAGATTGCCAACAAATACATGAAAAGATGCTCAGCATCGCTAATCATTAGAGAAATGCAAATCAAAACTACAATGAGAAAAAAAAAAAAAAAACTACAATGAGGTATCACCTCACACCAGTCAGAATGGCCATCATCAAAAAATCTACAAACCATAAATGCTAGAGAGGGTGTGGAGAAAAGGGAACCCTCTTGCACTGTTGGTGGGAATGTAAATTGATACAGAACTACCATATGACCCAGCGATCCCACTACTGGGCATATACCCTGAGAAAATCATAATCAAAACAGAGTCATGTACCACAATGTTCATTGCAGCTCTATTTACAATAGCCAGGACACGGAAGTAACCTAAGTGTCCACTGACAGATGAATGGATAAAGAAGATGTGGCACCTATATACAATGGAATATTACTTGGCCATAAAAAGAAACGAAATTGAGTTATTTGTAGTGAGGTGGATGGACCTAGAATCTGTCATACAGGGTGAAGTAAGTCAGAAAGAGAAAAACAAATACTGTATGCTAACACATATATATGGAATCTAAAAAAAGAAAAAGAAAAAAAGCATGGTTCTCATGAAACTAGGGGCAGGACAGGAATAAAGATGCAGATGTAGAGAATGGACTTGAGGACACGGGGACGGGGAAGGGTAAGCTGGATGAAGTGAGAGAGTAGCATGGACATATACACACTACCAAATGTAAAATGGATGGCTAGTGGGAAGCAGCCGCATAGCACAGGGAGATCAGCTCGGTGCTTTGTGACCACCTAGAGGGGTGGGATAGGGAGGGTGGGAGGGAGATGCAAGAGGGAAGGGATATGGGGATATATGTATGCATATAACTGATTCACTTTGTTATACAGCAGAAACTAACACAAGTTTGTAAAGCAATTATACTCCAATAAAGATGTTAAAAAAAGAATAAATGTCTAAACACTGTCAAATGTCCTCTGTGGGGTAGTAATCCTCCCTCAGTTAAGAACTACTGGTCTATTCCTACCCAAAATAACCTTCCTATTGGGGAAAATTACTTCAGTACTTCCTAAACTCCTATTCTTTAGTTTTAGAGGCTCTTAACAAGGGACCCCCAGATACCTTCAGCAGGGATATCAGTAAGCCTCCTGAAACCACATGCAGAATTGCCTGGGTATGTTTATACTTCTATACGCACTGGAATGTTTCCTAGAGAAACATTCCATAGTAGCTTTCATGAGATCCTGAAAGAGTTATCCCAAAAATGGCAACTAAAAAAGGGTTAAGAGGGGGCTTCCCTGGTGGCGCAGTGGTTGAGAATCTGCCTGCTAATGCAGGGGACACGGGTTCGAGCCCTGGTCTGGGAAGATCCCACATGCCGCGGAGCAACTTGGCCCGTGAGCCACAACTACTGAGCCTGCACGTCTGGAGCCTGTGCTCTGCAACAAGAGGGGCCGCAATAGTGAGAGGCCTACGCACCGTGATGAAGAGTGGCCCCCGCTTGCCACAACTAGAAAAAGCCCTCACACAGAAACGAAGACTCAACACAGCCAAAAATAAATAAATAAATATTTTTTTTAAAAAAGGGTTAAGAATTAGTGCTTGAGCTAAAATATTCACTGTGCCCTCATATGGTCACCTGATTTTTGATAAAGGAGGCAAGAATATACAATGGAGAAAAGACAGCCCCTTCAATAAGTGGTGCTGAGAAAACTGGACAGCTACATGTAAAAGAATGAAATTAGAAGATTGATTCCCTAACACCATACACAAAAATAAACTCAAAATGGATTAAAGACCTAAATGTAAGGCCAGACACTATAAAACTTAGAGGAAAACATAGGCAGAACACTCTATGATATAAATCACAGCAAGATCCTTTTTGACCCACTTCCTAAAGAAATGGAAATAAAAACAAAAATAAACAAATGGGACCTAGTGAAACTCAAAAGCTTTTGTGCAGCAAAGGAAACCATAAACAAGACGAAAAGACAACCCTCAGAATGGGAGAAAATATTTGCAAATGAAGCAACTGACAAAGGATTCATCTCCAAAATTTACAAGCAGCTCATGCAGCTCAATATCAAAAAAACAAACAACCCAATCCAAAAATGGGCAGAAGACCTAAACAGACATTTCTCCAAAGAAGATACACAGATTGCCAACAAACACATGAAAGGATGCTCAACATCACTAATCATTAGAAAAATGCAAATCAATACTACAATGAGGTATCACCTGACACCAGTCAGAATGGCCATCATCAAAAAAATCTACAAACCATAAATGCTGGAGAGGGTGTGGAGAAAAGGGAACCCTCCTGCACTGTTGGTGGGAATGTAAATTGATACAGCCACTATGGAGAACAGGATGGAGGTTCCTTAAAAAACTAAAAATGGAATTACCATACAACCCAGCAATCCCACTACTGGGCATATACTCTGAGAAAACCATAATTCAAAAAGAGTCATGTACCACAATGTTCATTGCAGCTCTATTTACAATAGCCAGGACATGGAAGCAACCTAAGTGTCCATCGACAGATGAATGGATAAAGAAGATGTGGCACATATATACAATGGAATATTACTCAGCCATAAAAAGAAACGAAATTGAGTTATTTGTAATGAGGTGGATGGATCTAGAGTCTGTCATTCAGAGTGAAGTAAGTCAGAAAGAGAAAAACAAATACAGTATGCTAACACATATATATGGAATCTAAAAAAAAAAAAAAATGGTCATGAAGAACCTAGAAGCAGGACGGGAATAAAGATGCAGACCTACTAGAGAATGGACTTGAGGACACAGGGAGGGGGAAAGGTAAGCTGGGACAAAGTGAGAGAGTGGCATGGACATATATACACTACCAAATGTAAAATCGATAGCTGGTGGGAAGCAGCCGCATAGCACAGGGAGATCAGCTCGGTGCTTTGTGACCACCTAGAGGGGTGGGATAGGGAGGGTGGGAGAGAGGGAGACACAAGAGGGAAGAGATATGGGGATATATGTATATGTATAGCTGATTCACTTTGTTATAAAGCAGAAACTAACACACCACTGTAAAGCAATTATACTCCAATAAAGATGTTAAAAAAAAAAAATTCACTGTGCCCTGAAGCTATCTTTTCAAAAGTATAAAGATTGAAGACACTATTTCACACACAGCAAATAATTTACTTGTGCTATCAGTTATCAAGCAAGATTGCTTCTACCACACTTATAAACCCTTTATTCAACAAATATTTAGTGAGTACATTTTATAAGCTAGGCACTGTGTCATTAGTATTTGAAAACTAAAGTTAAATTTCAACTTCCTTATCCCCCCTGCCAAAAAGGCAGTATAAAGTCCATATTTATTAAATATAACCAACTAAGAAGTTCTGCCTCTCAAAGATTACCGTAAGAAAGAAAATACACTAGTTATAGTACTAGTGCCTAAAGATAAAATAAAGGTAAGTAAATAAAATAAACAAAATTTATATTCTTGGTAAAAATATATAAATCTTCTAAAAGAAAGAAACTTAAAAAAGCTCATACTCATACAAATAAATTATTGTCCAAACACATTTCTTTCTGTCTTTTCTTTCTTTCCCTGCCTTAAACAAAACTAAAATGTACTGAATGACAAACTATGTATCAGACATAGTTATTAAGCCCAGATGATTATCAAGTTGAATTTAAAAAAAACAAGATGACCAAGTGCCTAGCATCATGCCTAGAACGCAGCAAAAGCAGTCCCTCTTCTTCCTTTTCTTTCTGTCCTCAAGAAGCTCACAGTCTCATCTCCAACAAACGTCACGTCTTAGATTTCTCTTTTAAGTGCTACACAATAAAATCCTCTTTGTGATTCAAACTATGTAAGCTAACCAAACAGCAACTAAATATGTAAAATGTTTCAATAATTATAATTCCATAATCTACATAAACATTTCTCTTTTTTTTTTAAGGCAAACAATTCCCAAGTACCCTATTCTTCCTATAGTGCAGTTTAAAGTTTACAGGGCCACTAATCTTTTGGATTACACAACTGTGATATACAACTTGAAGAGTTATTATATTCAGTAAGTGGTCTGGGGATAACAGACACTAATGTAATCGATAAATATATAAGGAATGGCTGGAGAAGAATATGTTTGCTTCATGATTACCAAATGGATTAAGGCTAGAATGAGAGAATGATGCTTAAAAATATGTAGTGAATAAAACTTTACAAATAAGTTAGAAAATAGTTTTGTGCCTATAAATGAACATATCACTCCAACTAATCAATACCATCATATCTAGCCAAAAGCAAAACAGCAAATAAAGAAAATGCACCCACAACATAAGTGATGTTTATAAAAAGAATGAATAATGAAGATTTTTATGTTCACTTTACATACTGGCAACAATTACCTGAATAATATTACATAATAAAATTATACTTCACAAAGAGATGTAATATTGATAATGATAGATCATAAAAAATTCTAAACATACAGTATCAGGCTGGAGAGGAAAAAAAATTTGCAACTCAAAATTTAAAAAATTACATTATTTACATACTTACCTGCACAGCAAGAGAAGCTGCATTGTCAGAAAGCAAAATTTGCTCCCCTGTGGAAATACAATGAAAGGTCTGAGTCAAAAGCAAAACTGCTAAAGAAGTAAAATACATTTATAAGTGTTTTTATTTTTAAAAACTATTCCTATTTCTAAAAAGAAAATGTAATCATGAAGTTCTAATCAATGCTCTTGTGTCTATATGTCTATATCAATGTGTGATTATAATTTTGATTAAATTATCATAGTATGTAAATAACAATGAAACAAAACTATTTACTCTGAAACTATTTGATCACTTATTGTATATTATCAACAATTTCCTCTAAAACTAATTGATCACTTACTGTATTTTATCAACAATATATAATGAAAATTGCTCACTTAAAAACAAATTCGTTTTCCAAGTTTTCAAGAAACTCCTCTTCTTTTCATTAAAATTAAGTAAAATAGTATCTCTACTCAAACCTCTCTAGTTAAAAGTAAAAGCATTCAAAATCATATAAAACCAGCTTACAGTTAATATTACACAGTGTGTCTAGGTCTGTCACACAAAAGAAAGATGACAAGTTCGCTGCAATAAAAATTCCATGCTTAGAAGACTAGGGCTGCTGCCTATTAGTCTTCATTACTTTGCAGTCTTCTGACAACTGTAGCAGGCTGCTGAGCCCCAAATGGGGTCCATAATGTGACCTGATGATATATGAAGAGCTGCTAAAGGGAGCCTGAACCATCCTAGCCTATACATTTTAACAGTTCCTTTTTACTGAGAGCCCACTTTACCACAGGACTTCAAAAATCTGCTGTGTCAGCTATTGGCACAGTAAATCTGCCAACTGCTCCTGCAACCACATCATTTTACACTGCCTACGGCAGCCAATATAATGAGTCAATAATAAACTAAGGACCTTACAGGCCATGATAGTTGGTTTACACTGGCAGATATAAATTTAGGTAAAATCTCCTAGACAAATTATACAAGGGAATTCCTTCTTTATATTTTATGTTCTCTTTGCAAAGGATTCTATTATTGAAGGGTGTTTTTGGTAATAAATATATTTTGATACAAAGCCATTTTTAACTGAGAACAAGTACCTACCTTTCAGCTGCTGATATAATGTAGCATTTTCAGGCCAAGGTTCTGCAGCTGTGGAAACACAGCAGTGATAATTAGGCACATAGGGTAAAAACATATCAATGACCAACCAAATTAATAATCACATACATTTGCCTAGAGCATTTAAAGTCAATTGCCAAGGATACCTTAAATATGGCAACTAGTCACACTACTTTAGATTCTATGGGAACCTATATAAGCAGGTTAGATAATTTCTTTTAAGTGAATGTTTGGTGGCAGTTTCATTTTTTATGGGGAGGAGGTGGAAGACATCTTGCCCAATCAAAAGGGAAAATTAAAAAAATAAAACAGCCTAAATGCTACTATTCCTTTAGCCTCCTTCAAACACAGACATATCCAAAATGTTACTCATGCATATAAAAAGATACTGAATTTCAGTTCACTATCAAAAAGAAAAGTAGTGAAGCAATATTTATAATATTTTACTGTAAACTTTTAACAAAGTAAATTTTCAAAAGACAACACTGTATGAAAGAATCAAATACATCTGTATCAGGCTGTGCATCTTTCCTCATAAGCTGGTAGTATTTAAACAGACAGAGGAATCCTGTTGTTGTCTACATTTCATTGCCTTGACCTCACCAATACCATCTCACAAAAACAAAGGGAAGTAACATGATGAAGCAGTTAAGTACCTACAATGTGAAATAGAGCTACTAAAGCTAATTTTAGGCCTGAAGCCAGGCTTGACCTTGACTCAATCTCTCATCCAGAGAAGACTCCAACTACAAAGAGAATATTAGCAACCTACCAGTGCTTGGAAAAAGCACTAAGATTGAATTTGTCTAATCAACTGCACTTAAGAAGCAATGCCTCCACTGACAGAATATACAGTATATCATTTGTTGAATTCTTCTTTGTAAAAGCCATAAAACATCAGAATCACCAATTCTAACATTCTAACTATATTTGCTGTCAGCAAGAAAGTCAAATATGAAATTTGATAATAATTGGTATTTTTCTTACTGTGTTTAAATTAATACAGTCTCTGTGACACAGTAACAAATTATTTTTTTAATATATACTTCCAGCTGGTTTTTTAAAAAAGAAATTTATACACATGAAGCATTTTTTTCTTAAGACTGATCATTTAAGATGCACTAAAACAGTCTTAGGAGTGGGAGGGAGGGGTGGACACCTTAATTTCCTTTTACTTCCACTTTAGAATGAAAAGAAAAACATTGTATTATTGTAAATTATAAATTTTGGTTTGGTCTGGGCTACACGAAATTAAACTCATAC
Organism: Globicephala melas; assembly: GCF_963455315.2. Taxonomy (NCBI): domain Eukaryota; kingdom Metazoa; phylum Chordata; class Mammalia; order Artiodactyla; family Delphinidae; genus Globicephala; species Globicephala melas. The sequence continues at coordinate 56,531,303 of NC_083320.1, forward strand.
TTAGGGATAATACATGAAGTCACCAAGCAAATAATGGACCATACACAGTTTTGCACACTCTTATCCACAGTATTACAGACCTCCCTTGACCTACCATGGGTTTACATCCCGATAAACCCACTGTAAGTTGAAAATGCATTTAATATACCTCACCTACCAAACATCATAGCCTAGCCTAGCCCACATTAAACGTGCTCAAAACACTTACATTAGCTTACAGTTGGGCAAAATCATCTAACACAAAGCCTGTTTTATAATAAAGTGTTGAATACCTCATGTAATTTATGGAATACTGTACTGAAAGTGAAAAACAGGATGGTTTTATGGGTACAGAATGGTGGTAAGCGTATCAGTTGTTCACCCTTTCGATTTTGTGATTTCGTGGCTGACTGGGAGCTGTGACTCCCTGCTGCTGCCCAGCATCAAGAGTATCTAGTTACATATCGCTAGCCCAAGCAAAGATCAAGATTCACAACTTGAAATACAGTTTCTACTGAATGCGTATTGCTTTTGCTCTATCGTAAAGTCGAAAAATCGTAAGTCAAACCGTTGTAAGTTAGGGACTGTCTGTATACATATATGTAAAGGCTACTGAATTTCAACTCACATACCAAAAAGGCAGTGCAACTAAATATTACTATATGTTACTGTAAACTTTTTAACAAAGTAAAATTTCAATAAGAACCCAATTAACCTGTGTAACAGTTTTAAAAATAAAAGTCAGGGAAACAAAAACAAGCTGACATCAGCAATTTACTAAAAAATAACCTTTTAGGATAAACTGTATGATCAGCACACCTACACTGTTTACATCTATATAAGAATACAATGAGGTTCATTCATTATAAGAGTCTACATCATCAAAGACTCTATTATATGCATTATATTAATCTTATTAAAGAAAGCAATAAGGCAGAGGAATAAAATTTACAGAAGTTCCAAAGACATTGAAATTAAGTTCCTTGAGGACACAAATATGTCATATGCATCTGTGTATGCCACACTGTGCCATGTTTTGCGTACAGTTGGTGATCATTAATTGTGCATGGAAAGAAACCTACCAGTCAATCTCCTAAACATTCTGGCTAATCAAAGTTTTACTGAACTTAATTATCAACTATGTTAAAGTAATAGGGTGCTCTGATTAAATATTCCGGTAATTTTAACTTTCGGTTAGCTATTTTGTGTACATATTAGACATGAATTACAAATTTTCAAAACAATGGAAAAACATACATTTAGCATTAAATATATGCTGAATATAATTTAAGTGTTCTTTGATAAATCAGAAGCTACTTCACTACTCTGCAGTATCAGAGTTCTCATATGAATAGGAACTTCTGTGTTCAGTAATTCCAGTTAAAAGTTCATTTATCATCACCCCCTTTCTCCTGATATAATACAACCGACATATGTAAAAGTAACAGAAATCTTGCAACATATTACCCGACTGCAAGTAAGAACAAAGGAGTTATCTACAAATACTAAAAGCTCTGTTATTAAGAACCTAAAGCTGGAAATGGGGATGACGGAGTATATTTTCCTTGCTCCAATATACAGACTATGTTCCAACTCAGGAATTATTATTGAAAGTAAATTCTCAGAAAGTAACTCTGCCAAAACATTTGATGTTATCTTCACAAACAGAACCTATCATTTAAAAAGAGAAGGCAAGTAGGCGGATATAAACCTATATAACCATGCTATTTTAGCAGCTTGGAATTCCAATATATCCATAGTCCAGGAGGCAAGAAATAGCAGAGTATGCAGGGAATGATCAGGCAATGAATGACATGGGAGAAGAAATGGCTGGTGTGTTATTCAACAGAGAGACAATAGTGAAAATACTAAGTTGTGTGGCATGGCAATGGATCTACAAATCAACCATGTAGGTTTCTTTCTAGGAAATGAGCTTTCATAAGTAAGTCCATGAATCATGAACATTATCTACACATAACAAAGTACAAAGCCTATTTCTTGGTTTGGGTAATATTAATTAAAGCCTTTTCACTGAGAATGCCTGTTATGTGAAAGACAAAATCCAAAAATACAATTTCTTCCCCACTCCTCTTTCCCAAGGTTAGGGAAGTTAATATCCACCCTTGTCCCTGATCATGTGTAAAAGAGAGGGAGATTAAGAATTCAAAATAATAGTACTGACAACAGACCTTAAAAATCTGCCTCATTTAAAAAGAAAAATCTTTAAAAATAAATAATAAAACATTTTCATCTCTTACTAGTTTTACTTTAGCCAACCTAAAATGTTTTAGACCACAGACTAATTCAATAGTGAATAAAATTTCATGACTCACCTATCCTATTTTCAATTTCTACCACCAAAATCTCTCCCTGATGTGAAGAGCCTTTTTAAACCTGCCTTAGGGAAGGGCCAGGCTTAGAATAAATATAGAAGGTGAGGATAAATGTTTCTGAAAAGGAGACTGATAGAAAATGAGGACTGAGAGACAACGTTGTCCAACACTGTCAAGGTGCCAATTACTGGTATTATTTGCATATCAAAAGTAATTTTTATGCTTCATACACATCAGTAGTTTGTGTGGCTCTTGGAATAAAGATCGGCTTGGCCTTACACATCACCCTCTCTCCCTCTCTGGCCTCATCATTCCTCTCTACCCACTCTATACACCAGCCACAATGGCCTTCACCCAGTTTCTGAATGCATCACGTTCCTTCCTGCCCCAGAGATTCATTTAAGCTGTTTCCTCTACCCTGGAGCTATCTTCCCCTCCTTTAGTGTCCTTACATCTCAGCAAAAACATCACTTCCTCAGGTTGGGCCAGCTTCATGGACTTACAACCTGAACAGCTGCACAGAGCCCGTACTTAGAAGGGCTCCATGGGTGCTTTTATGTTCTGCTGTGCCAGTCTTGAGGCCCCTGTTCTTTTAAACAGGGGCCTCATATTTTTATTTTGCACTGGGCCCTACAAATTATGTAGCTGGTCCTGTCCTCAGGGAAGACTTCAGTGACCTCCGGAATAGTTCAAACCCTCTCTGTTTCAAGCCTGAATAAGATGCACACTTCTTTGAACCACTTATCACAGTCAACATTTTTACAGGAATTTGAGGACTACTTGTTTACCTCCCCCACTAGAAAATAAGCACATGAATCCAGTGTTCATGTCTGACTTTTGCTTACCACCTAATTCCTAGAACCTAGCACCAAACAGGCAATCAGTAAATGCTGGTTGAATAAATGTTTGTGTTTACTATTACTACTATCATTATTATGATTCTGTACTGTTTAGGTTAAGAATGAATCAGGGAAGATAAGAAAACTACACAACCTGGCCAAAAAAAGGGAAACTTTTACCCAGAGAACTCCAATACTACAACCAATCGCACAACTATGAAAATATTAAACAGCTGCCTGAAATAGTTGGCAGAATCTAATCCTGTAAACTTACCTATGCACTGACCCTAAAACTGGAAATCTGTTTCTATGTTTTATACCAAATATACAATTTTCACTGGATATTACTGTTGAAATGCTCCTAAGACCAACACAAGGCCCTCAACCATCTGACAAGTCATCTCACTATTCCCCTTTCCATATTCTTTAACTCTAACATATCACTTTTTAAAATCTCATGTCCCCATCAATAAAATACTTGAGGGGGCTTCTCCTGTGGCGCAGTGTTTGGGAATCTGCCTGCCGATGCAGGGGACACAGGTTCAAGCCCTGGTCGGGGCGGATCCCACATGCTGCGGAGCAGCTGGGCCCGTGTGCCACAGCTGCTGAGCCTGCACTCTGGAGCCCGCAAGCCACAACTACTGAGCCTGCGTGCTGCGGCTGCTGGAGCCTGTGCTTGACAACGGGAGAGGCCACCCAATGAGAAGCCCGCCCACCACCACGACGGGTAGCGCCGGCTCGCTGCGCTAGAGAGGGCCCGCGCGCAGCAAGGAAGACCCAACGCAGCCAAAAAAAAAAAGAAATACTTGAGTATGCAGACCCAAATAGATTTGGAAATCATATGGCTGGTATTCCTAAGCTAATAAATCATGCACATTATAAAACATACACTAAAAAAAAAAAACCAGTTAAAAATAAACTGAAACCTAAGTTCCAATATTTTCTTCCTGTACTTCAAAGGATTGTCCTGCATAAAACAGGGTGTATATATACCTCACCCCACCTTGGAAAACATTGTTCTAATTAAATAACTACTTATTTGAAGTTTCAGCAGGGAACCCAGCCATTCACGTACCCTTGAACAAAGAAGATTCCTCCTCTATTCTAGTGAAATCACCTTTTTTGACCACGAAAAAAGCTTGGAAAAAACACACACAAATTAATGGGGGGGGGGAATACCTGCCTACCCATCTACCTAATAATAGTACCCTTGTATCCTACCAGAGTACTTAAAATTTCCCCCATATACTTCATACTTCCTCACCTTAGTGACTTTGCTCAAATTGTTCCCCTCTGTCCAGAATATTCCTTCCCTACCACATACCCAAATCCTACACCTTTTTCAAGACCAAGCTTAAAATGCTACCTCTATCAAGAAGGCTTTTGTAACTAAACAAATCTAATTTCTCCTTTATCTATACTGCTCATAGCAGTTTGTACTTGTCTTATATCATATATTGCTTTCTTCTCTATTCTATTATTATGTCAATATCTTATCTCCATTTCTAGGCAGTTAAGTTCCTAGAATGTGAAAATTCCTATGGTCCTGAGATTATTTATTAAAGACTAGGCTTCTCAATTGCTCCAAACTTGAATATGGCATTTATAATAATATGTACAATACATGCCAAAATATGAAATTCAAATTAAGCAATATTTAAATTTTTTTGGTCCAAGTATCATTTAAAACTAATCTTTACCACAAGAGTTCCAAAGTAAAACTACCCACCTTTCAGAAATTAATTCTTTCACAATCAGAAACTACTATATCATTTTCATACCAAAGCAATAACTTACTCCAAGATACTCTTAAGTGACCTACATTCATTCTTGAAAATTAGAATGACTTCTTATTCCCTAGCAAAAGGTCCATGAAAGTGTTTATCATTTTTTATAAAGAAGAAATATATTCCTATTTTACAGGTATAAATAAAAAACATCTAGAAATAAAGCAAATATCAGAACACCGCATAACTTTCTATCCAAATAACATTATTAAAGGTCTTTTAACCCCTTTATCCTTTACTTTCTTTCCAATTTTGCCCAGGTAAAACTGCCCTGAGTATTTTACACTAGTGTCTCTTTTACCAGGAGCAAAGGTGATTCCTCTTAAAGTCTCAGCCTTTAGTGATAGCTTTTTTTATGCAAAGGAATGTTTTTAAATTTTTCAAAGATATTTTCTACCTCCCACAAGTATTTATGTTGGAGGAGGAAAAAGCTTAGAAAGAGAGAGAACACATACTTTTGGACTTTTGAAAGCCCTAATATAAAACAAACAATACAGGGCTTCCCTGGTGGCGCAGTGGTTGAGAGTCCGCCTGCCGATGCAGGGGACACGGGTTCGTGCCCCGGTCCGGGAGGGTCCCACATGCCGCGCAGCGGCTGGGCCCATGGGCCATGGCCGCTGAGCCTGCGCGTCCGGAGCCTGTTGCTCCGCAGCGGGAGAGGCCACAGCGGTGAGAGGCCCGCGTACCACAAAAAATAAATAAATAAATAAATAAAATAAACAATACACAAATAAATGAATTTGTGCTAGAAATACACACATGATAAAGCAAAACCCATAGCCCCCAGAAATACATACTTGATTCTCATTTAATTATCTTTAAGGTACCTTTTTTTTTTTTTTTTTTTTTTTTTTGTGGTACGCGGGCCTCTCACTGTTGCAGCCTCTCCTGTTGTGGAGCACAGGCTCTGGACGCACAGGCTCAGCGGCCATGGCCCACGGGCCCAGCCGCTCCGTGGCATGTGGTATCTTCCCGGACCGGGGCACGAACCCATGTCCCCTGCATCGACAGGCGGACTCTCAACCACTGCTCCACCAGGGAAGCCCCAGGTACCTATTATTTTTAAGCTTTATCAACCAATATAACAAAAACATCAATATTCTCTACTACAAACCATTACAATTTTTAGAGAAATGACTACTGGCCAACAAATTCACATATGTATATACCTAGGTTTCTTAAAGACTCCATTTTACCTGCAGTATTTTCTACAGTATCAAGTTGGGTGATAAGTCATTCTGGTGGCAAATGATCTATCTATTCCATTCAATTCAGGGTATTTCACAGTATGAAAGTGCTATGACCTAATAAACAAGTCTAATTCTAAAGTCCATCTCTTGATGATCTAATCTAAAAGGACAAGAGAAGGGCCATAAAAAGAGATGCCCTCTGTTGTCGGGGTTTTTTTTTTTTAATTCTTCATTCCTAATGTACAACATGACTCCTCTGGCACATGAATGTAGGTGAAGACATAATTTGTAGGATAATAGGCACTAATATTACATGCTGCTTCAGTACTGTCATATTTCCAATCCATCAAGTAGATTAATGCTATAATAACTGTACACAAAACTATCATTTGTGCACTAATGAAGTCAAACCCAGTTTATCCTTAGGCAACTAGATTCCAAAAGCTCATTGATGTCATCTCTTCCGCTTCCAAAGACTATTTAGACAGTCTAAAGGAATAAGAAACGCATGCAACCTATCTCCAAATTTGGATGTCGTTCTGCCAAAGGTGTAAATGCAAATACGACTAATATAACAAAATGCTCAAAGAACATTTGACAGCTCTTAAACATGGACAAGTTACTGCAAGACACACAGAGAAAGGAAGGAAATAAATTTACTGTTTGACATAAATACTATACTGATGATCTCAGTGATATCAACATAGACACTAAGTTCAACACCTGTCAAGTTTTAGGCAGTTATGATATGAAGCCTTCATTTAAAGTAGATTTTTAAGATGTTCAGAGTTAAAATATGATGACATGTGACTTTATCAAAGCTAGAATTTTAAGAGCTATATATTAGATTCAACAATTCAGCCTGCAAACTATAGTACAATTCAAAGATGTGTAAGCAGGACATGACTCTTCACACAATAAGAGTTTAAAATCATTCTCAGACTTCCCTGGTGGCGCAGTGATTAAGAATCCACCTGCCAATGCAGGGAACATGGGTTCAAGCCCCAGTCCGGGAATATCCCACATGCCGCGGAGCAACTAAGCCCGTGCTCCACAACTACTGAGCCTGCGCTCTAGAGCCCGTGAGCCACAACAACTGAGCTCACGTGACACAACTACTGAAGCCCACACACCTAAAGTCTGTGCTCTGCAACAAAGAGAAGCCAACGCAGTGAGAAGCCCGAGCAACGCATCGAAGAGTAGCCCCCGCTGGCTGCAACTAGAGAAAGATCGCGCACAGCAACGAAGACCCAACTCAGCCAAAAATAAATAAATAAATTTATTAAAAAAAAAAAACAAAAACATTCTCCCATCACCTCAACAGTTGGAGATCAATGTTCATGTCAGAAAGTGGCTCATGTATCGTACAACCCAGGGAATATACCCAATATTTCATAATAACTATAAATGGAATATAACCTTTAAAAATTGTGAATCACTATATTGTACACTCATAATTTATACAATATTGTACATCAACTATACTTCAATTTTTAAAAATTTTAAAGAAAGTGGCTCATGTTAGAGAATGGAGAGGTGTAGTGCCATGCTGTCATTTCCATAAACTTAAAATAGTTCCAATATTTAAAATACTGACAGGTAGTATTTTGTAACACAGTGGTAAGGCTACTCTCTGTCTTAGTCCACTTGGGCTACTGTAACGAAATACCACAGATTGGGTGGCTTATAAACAACAGAAATTTGTTTCTCACAGTTCTGGAAGCTCAAAGTCCAACATCAGGGTGCTAGCATGGTTGGGTTCTGGTAGGAGACCTCTTCCAGGTCACTGACTGTGACTTCTTGCTGGGTCCTCACATGGTGGAAGGGGCTAGGGAGCTCTCTGGGATCTCTTGGCACTAATTCCAATCATGAGGGTTCTGCCCTCATTACCCAATCACCTCCCAACGGTCCCCACCTTCTAATACCATCACCTTGGGATTAGGGTTTCAATGCATAAATCTGGAGGGGACACAAACATTCAGATCACAGGAGCCACTTAAAATATATACTGCAAGGAAGTGCAGATAGAAAGATTAAAGAATACCTTAGGGCTTCCCTGGTGGCGCAGTGGTTAGGAATCTGCCTGCCAATGCAGGGGACATGGGTTCGTGCCCTGGTCCAGAAAGATCCCACATGCCGCGGAGCAGCTGGGCCCGTGAGCCATGGCCGCTGAGCCTGCGCATCCGGAGCCTGTGCTCCGCAATGGGAGAGGCCGCGACAGTGAGAGGCCCGCATACCACCAAAAAAAAAAAAAAAAACACCTTAGATTGAAATAAGGGTCCTGAAGCAAGGAGCAGACATTCTAAGACAGACTAGAGAAGTGTAAGACAAAAATACAAAGGGATTGCCAAACTTTGGAAGAAGATTCACACTAGAACCATTCCCTTGGCTACAAGTTATCATCAGTCCTTAAAAACTTGTTGATTGACATCAGAATCCACTGCATATTCTTTATTGCTTGTTGCATATAAGTATGTGTAGTAAACTGTACATAGCTCTCATTTTAGAAAGTAAATTAAGCCACATCCTACAAATCCGTTTTATCAGTCGTTCAGTAAATATTCACAGAACACACACACACACACACACACAAACACACACACACACACCCTGAATATAATGTGCCAGGTACCATTCTAAGCACTAGGGATAAAATTATAAAGAAAATCAAGTAACTGCCTTTAAGGCACTTAGACTTTAGTGGTGCCATATGGCCCATCTCCCTATCTGTTATCTTTATAATGTTTCAAGTTTAAAACTCTGACGAATACTGGAGCCTATCTGAAAATAACAATAAAGATCATCTGATACACCCATAACAAGGCTTAATTCTGTCTACATGTTACACAGAGCTAAGAAAAAAAATTACATAAAACAGCACACAATCTCCAGAATGCCAAATGAATGCCAATTTACTGAGCCCATGGCAGACAAATCATCAACCCCACAAATCCCTCATCAATATCTCCAACCACCTATTCATTTGTAACAACGTGGTAAACAAAGGACTAAAATGATTCAAAGTGAGGGCACATGAATGAATGATACATTAGAATTAATATCCAAGGCAAATGGGTTCTAATATCCTGCCATTCAGGAGGCAGAAGAAGGAAAGCAAAACAGATTGAAAATTTAGGAAAACTTGTAAAGGGCAGAACTTCTCTCTTACAACCAAAGTCGGTGCCCAAATGAAACTAGAGAATAATGAGAATCTACCTCTTTCTGGTCAAAAACTACCTAGACTGCTACTGAGGCAGATGATAATGGTGGGGGGCGGGGGGGAAGGTGACAGCAGTTAAGAGTCCCTTAAGACCCTTATAGCTAGTATCTAGAATATATAAAAAAACTTACAACTCAATAACAAAGATGACAAATAACTCAATCCTTTCAATGGGCATAGGATATGAATAGATATTTCTCCAAAGGAGATACATGAATGGCCAAACAAGCACATGAAAAGATACTCAGTATCATGAGTTGTTAGAGAAATGCAAATCAAAACCACAATGAGATGCCACCACCTCACACCCATTAGAATGGCTTTAATCAACAAGACAGACAATAACAAATGTTTAGAGGATATACAGCATTTGGAACTCTCACACATTGCTGGTGCGAGTATAAAATGTTTGGAGGTTTCGCAAAATGTTAAACACAGAATTGCCATTATGACTCAGCAATTCCACTCCTAGGTATTCACCCAGGAGAAATGGAAAAACATATCCACACAAAGATTTGTACAAGAATGTTCACAGCAGTGTTATTCACAGTAAACAAAAGGTGGAAACAACCTAAATGACCATCAACTGATGAGTCGATAAACTAAATGCGGTATATCCATACCATAGAATACTATTTGGCAATAAAAAAAGAGCCAAGCATTAATACCTGTTACAACATAGATGAACTTCAAAAGCATTATTCCCAGTGAAAAAAGCCAGTCACTAAAGAAAACACATTGTATGATTCCATTTATATGAAATGTTCAGAATAGGCAAATCTACAGAAACAGAAAGTAGGTTAGTGGTTGATTCAGGCTGGGATGGGAATGGGAATGTAAACAGGCAAGAAATTTCTTTTGGGGGTGATGAAAATGTTTCTTCTACAACTGGATTGTGGTAATAATCACAACTCTGCAAATATATTTTAAAAATTAATTGTACACTTTAAAAGGGTATATAAATTATACCTCAGTAAAACTGAAATAGATTTTAAAAGACTTATTGCATTTATTGTGCACTTAAGTGCCTGACATAGTAACTACCTCACAACAACTTTATGAGGTAGACACTACTATTATTATCCCTATTTTACAATAAGAAAATTAAGGAACAACCATAAGTAATTTGCCAAAGTCACAGTGACTAATAAGTGACAAGAGCCAGGGTTTGAACCCAGGTAGTCTGGCTCCAGATTCAATGAACACAGAACTGTATTAGCTAACTTCTTACAAAGCCCACAAATAAACGTTCTTAGGTAATAATTATAATAATTAATTAATTATAATTAAAGAAATTACAATCATCCTACAACAATGCTTCTCAACCATTAATGTATATGAATCCGCTAAGGAACTCTGTAAAATTGCATATTTCCACCAAACCCTAAACTCAGATATTCTGATACTGTAGAAACGAGGGCCAAGAATCCAAACTTGCCACACACACTCCCAGTAAATCTGATGCAGATGGTCTGCGACCACCATCACAAAAAAAAAAAAAGTACTGTCCACAGGACATGGAGTACACTTCAAATAAGATTAAGTTCTTTTCACCCCTTTTATTCATTTGCCTCATAGAATGTGGCAGTAAGGATCTATGTAGATTAATTTTATTCAAGAAGATTTTTACCCATCTTATTCTACTTAAGTATTTGTGGATATGGCTTAAAGCCATGTTTTAAAACATGCTTTAGTAACATGTTGCAATTTAATAGTGTTCCAGAATAAGCTTTTAAGACTAATGAACTGAGGCTGCACTTGCTTTGGAACCAAAAAGTGGTTAAATGATAGTTTTTCCATTAGATGTAATCAATAAGGAAAGTAAAATTAAGTTAGTAGTTATGAGACTTGAACATGAGCCATCTGAACCTATCTATGTGACACTAGAGATCAATTTCAAAATGGTATTCAAGGATCAATTTCATAAAACTGACAAACTTCCGGAGGTTAACAAGGGTGAAGAAAACAAATTCACAGCATCAGCAAGGCAATAACTCAGGCTAAAATGAATACAAGTTAAACTGAAAACCTTCCATTCTTAGTAAGGATTCGTGTGTCATCCTCTCAAATGGCTATATTTAGACTTCACCCCATTATAAAAAAGATCCACCATTTTTCATTAATTTCCAATAAACAGCAGGCCAACTCCAGGTGACTATGAACAGATATGAACCTTGTAGCTAGGGCTCAAAATTTGAATTCTCTTTTTAAAAATGGTAATCTGTAATTCATAAAAGAGGAAACACTGACACTGTGTCTGAACTTTTCTCAGAAATAGAGATGAATATGAGATCAATAGCAGAACTATGCAAAAACAGCTGGTTAAGATTAGAAGTGCAGTATCTGGCCAAAAAACAGAGAGAAGACAAACAGTCCCACACAAGTATCAGACCTCAACATTGTTAACAGTGTTAACCTTCAAGATTTAATGGTTCTCTAAATCTGATCCTAGAAAATGGAAAATAAATGTCCCTCCAACTAAGAAACAATCCTCTCCACTACTCTAAACCAATTACAATCACTGTAACAATAGTACCTATTATTTTAAGTATCTGCCCTTTTCTAGTACGTGACATATACTCACTCTCATATCAAGCTAGGTAACCAAAGAACTCTCTATTCCTCCTCCCTCACTCCTCTCAGCTAGCCGTGAAACAGATGACTCCCTACAGAGGATTTGATCTGTTGTTATACCTGCAGAAGTCTTGGCAGAATTGCCAGATTCCCCAAGAACAACAAAAAAAAAAAAAAGGAAAAAACAAACAAGAAATAAGATAACATAGACCAACCATCACAGAATCCCTTCATGAACAGAAGCACAGGGATAGAAAATCCTCAGAGAGGCTGAAAAAAATATATTAAAGCACTTAACTAAACAACCATAGGTTATTAAACTTGGAAAATGTACCAGGGACTATGATAAATGGACAAAGATGAATATAAAACTGCCATTGCTCTCTAAGATCTAATTTTGTTGAGCGGGTGGGGGGCACAGAGCAGAGGGAGTGAGAAGAGGTGACTGAGATGCACATAACCATTTACAATACAATAAATGAATACAGGTGGTGTAGGGAAAAAACATAAGTCTTGAAGTGAGACATGCCCAGGTTCCCCTCCCAACTCTACAACTTATTGCCTAAGTGACCTTAGCCAAGTTGCATAGCCTCTTCTTGCCTCATTTACTTCACCTGTAAAAACGGGAAATATCATCTACCTTGTAAGGTTCTTGGAAGAATAAAATTAGATAAACTACGTAAATGCCATATACAGTCTCTAAGCTCACAGAATGTACTCAGTAACAGTTATTAATATAAGCATCAGACCAGAGGGATGTATAAAGCACTACAGGAATCCTCTTGAAGAAATAACCATCAGCTTGAGGAAGACAGGAAAGAATTCACGAGAGGAGACGAAATACGAACTGGGTAAAAAAAAATAATCACAAGTGCGCTAGACAGAAGGTGAGGGGCAGGGAGAGGAGTTGAGATGTTCACTAAATATCTAACACCCCTAATTCAGTTTGAGAGAAGGGAGGTAAAAGGCTCAGTAAATTAGCATTTCTATTACAGGATACACCACTTTGTATTTGTTTCAATGGATCTGACCAACACCAGAATATAAGTTCACCAAAGGCAACAACTGTTACTCATTTTTGTACCCCAGCACTTAGCAGAGCACCTAATGCAAATTAGATACTCAACCTAAAAACATATTCTGTGGAAAATACAAGCAGGTCTTTTGCTATCTAAAGCCTAAAAGATATCTGACAGCAAAAAATTGCTGTAAGTCTGGAAATAAAACCATCTAACCAAATTAGGAATGATAACATCTCAGGTTAAGCCATGAAGAAACTTCTCTGGTTTATAAAAGTTCTTAGAGATAAAAATATATAATCAATGTATATGTATAACTGATGCACTTTGTTATAAAGCAGAAACTAACACACCATTGTAAAGCAATTATACCCCAATAAAGATGTTTAAATATATATATATATAATCAGTACAAAAACATAGCTAAGTGTATAAGCATAATGAAATGCTTTTTATGGTTTCTATTTTGCTAATGCAGTTACAGTTAATGGGAATTGCCATGACAAAATGATTGTTTTTATGAAAAGAAACTTCTTTATTACTAACCAATCAAATTTCATTTTTATTACTGATGTAGGAAAGTTCAAAACCATGATTCATTTATAGAGCGTACAAAAATAAGAAGTGTTCAAGAATAGAGTACAGGATCATTTACAAAGCAATAAAAAATTAAAATGTGCATTTCTCTTACTGGCAAGGCAGAAACTTCTACACATAAATGTCTGTGGCTGGATTTGCTGAATATTATAACTTCTGTCTTTGAACAAAAAATGAGAAGCCTGAATTTAATATCTCATCTTCATGTGACATCTTTGGCCCATCTGAAAACTGCTTATCAAGAAATATCAAAAATGTTTGAAAAATGTTAAGAAGTTTGATGTTTTCTTTCAATTTTCACTCATATATGAAAGGCTTGAGCTAACATTAATAACTCAGAAGTCTTCACAGAAGGGGCTTCCCTGGTGGCGCAGTGGTTGAGAGTCTGCCTGCCGATGCAGGGGACACGGGTTCGTGCCCCGGTCGGGGAAGATCCCACATGCTGCGTAGCAGCTGGGCCCGTGAGCCATGGCCGCTGAACCTGCGCGTCTGGAGCCTGTGCTCTGCAACGGGAGAGGCCACAACAGTGAGAGGCCTGCGTACCGCAAAAAAAAAAAAAAAAAAAGTCTTCACAGAAGAAAGACTGACAAATTTTATGGGGCATACATCACCAAAATCTTTTAAGTTAAAAATGAAAAATCATGTAATTTCAGAGTACAGAATGTTAATGAAGCACACAAGAAAATCAAAACTCACATTATGCTTAATATGGACTATTATACAAGATCAAAAGCAAGCTTTCCAAGTGATCTTAACAGCATACCAAAGTTTTCTAAAAGGAAATAAACATTGTCTTTAAGAATTTGGTTTTCAACCTGTTCATATGATAAAAGAAAATAGGTCACACTGCTGTCAATAAACTGTATTTTGCCTCTAATCTAAAGTATAACCTATTTTGTCTTTGTTTTGCTTCTCCATCTGCCCCTTCAATATCAACTTTACATGTGCCAAGGTGATAAGCACTACGGTGAGTCTATTCATACAACTAATACAAATGAAAAAAGATTCTCTGAAATGTAATGGCCACTTCAATAACTTCTCAATAATTCCTCCGTGCCTCCCTCAATACTGGAGAATCCTCAGAATGTGGACTACAAATAACTAACAAAATATCTTTATTTTCAAGAGCAAAAGAATTGAATGCATTGTATTTTTTCAAATATCTGTTGCAATTATTAGATACTGGATATACAGATGTAAGAGCCTTGACTATCATTTTCTTCACTCTTAATAAATCTTGTGAGCAATAGCATCACTTCTATCTTACAAAGGACCTTTAACCCATAGTTTCCACTTTGGGCCTCTAAGACACTTCTGAGATGCTTTCAAAGTCCAAATTTCCCAATATTCATGTGGAAGAAAGATGGAATAATAAGCACTTTATTATTGATATAAAAACAAAATTTTTTAAACATGCCTATATTGATTATACTTACTTTCAAAATGCTTACGTATCGGTGCCATGGAACCTATAAAACTACTTTCCTAGATCATACCATAAATTAATGCAACTGCGAGAATGAAATTAATAATAAATTTAAATAATTAAGCACCTGCATGCCCACAATGAGATAAATGAAATATTCCAAGTCTTCTTTTTCATCCTTTACATAGTTTACAGAGCTTCTAAATAAAGAACAGAACAGATATTGTTCTGATTTCAAAAGATTAATAATCATAGTATGATGAAATTAACTAATATGCTTAAACTATATCAACACGTTAGTGAAGTAATAAGATCATTCAGAAACGATGGTATAGAAATTAATAAAAATAAAGACACTTTGGATATTTTGCTGACCAAAATGGTAAAGGGATAACAGTACAAAGGTAACATCCTCAGAGGCACCTAGGGAACAAAAGCAGTAACAAACTACCACATACTGAACATACCATGTACTACCCTAGGTGATTAGAATACATTATAAAATATACTACCCCCTTTTCACAAATAAGGAAACTGTGGCCTAGAAAGCTCTGCCCAAGATCATAAAACAGAAAGCAGAACTGAGCTTAGAATTCAGTTGTCTCACTACAATGGCCTTGTTCCTAACCTTTATACTCTATTACCTAACAGAGTTTCAATTTCCTCATCCATAAAACAAGAAAAATGCCTAACATGATCAAATTGTTAATACTAGCAACTATGTATCAATATATCATCTAGCACAGTGGGTCAAAAATGGACGCTTAGGGGCTTCCCTGGTGGCGGCGCAGTGGTTGAGAGTCCGCCTGCCGATGCAGGGGGCACGAATTCGTGCCCCGGTCTAGGAGGATCCCACAAGCCGCAGAGCGGCTGGGCCCGTGAGCCATGGCCGCTGGGCCTGCGCGTCCGGAGCCTGTGCTCCGCAACTGGAGAGGCCACAGCAGTGAGAGGCCTGCGTACCGCAGAAAAGGAAAAAAAAAAAGGACGCTTACTCTTATCATCAACCAGATACTTAGCAGCTAAGTTTTTAAGGCTAAAACCTTTTGGCAATGCTAACAAACAAATCACCACTGAAAAAGTCTCAGAGTATTTATACCTATGACCTATACTGAAGATCCAATCATATAATGAAGATAAATATGGCGGGAACTTATCAAAGCTATAATCTTGAAACAAATATCTTAGAATAATTTATTACAGGAGTAATTTTAATAAAAGTAACTGTTTACAGATGTTTTATATTATTGAAATAAATTATGTATTCTATTTATAGGTAATTTTAAAAGCTTTACCAAACTTATATCTTCACACAGGAAGACAGAAGCAAAGTCCAGTAAAAGAGAAAAACTGATAGGTAAATGAGCTAATAATATTAATGAACACTTATTGAGTGCTTACTATGTCCCAGACACAATGCCAAGCATTTTCTATCCTTTGTCATCTATTCCTTAAATAATCTATAATTATCTTTACCACTTTGCAAGTAAGAAACCTGAGGCTTAAAAAGGCAAGTAATTTGCCCAAGGTCACACATTTAGCAAGTAGCTGAATAAGAACCCAGGTCTGACTCTCACTTCCAAGTCCACAGGAAGAAAGCAAGGTGAAGGAAGTGATCAACACTGTAGGAGATTCCTGCAGTTTAGCGCTCAGCACCTCTCTAAGCTTTTTGCGTGTATCTGGTGGCACTGTGGAGCCCTAAAAACTGGAGTCACTCCTGGTGAAGAGATGGGCAAGTGAGTCAGGCCTGTCCATCACAGTACTCTGTCCTTTCGGCTACAGTGACTACTCCAAATATGGTCATACAACCCAAATGGGAATACTCAATCCTTCCCCGGGATATGTGCCTACCCAACTATCTGAAAAAAATAATTTTTTTTAACCTGAAACTCAACTAATGTATTGGAAAATTTTGCCAGTTAAAAAAACAAGTTAAAATTTAAAATACATAGGCTATTACAAAAGATTTTGAAAACCACTCAATATCCAGGACTATTTTCATCCTCTTTTTAAAGTTCTTAATCTAGCATATCATTATCTAGAGATCCAAGCTATTAATTCAAAATCATAAGTTACCATTTATTTCCATGTCACTGAGTTAAAAGAAAAATTCAAAATTCTCCCCCACTTTAAGAAATTTATCCAAAGAAACTACTCAGATACACAAATATGTATTTGTAAGCACTGTTTACAAAGTCATATACACCTGTGATGGTTTTGAGGTACATGAAACTGGCTAGACTGAACTACATCTGCCAGAATACCCTTTCTAGTGTTTATTAGGGTGAGCTACAAGGGGTATCCTCCAGCAGGTGTTGGGAAGACAGAAGGGAGGCAACAGCCATTTTGTAGCAAACACCTCCCAGTTATTCAAATACTAATCTAGGCGTTGCTGTGAAGGGATTTTGCTGATATAATTAAAGTCCAGGATCAGCTGACCTTGTGTTAATCAAAAGGGAGATTATCCTGGGTGGGCCCAACTTACCAACAGAGGACCTAAGTCCTCCCTGAGCTCGGGTCCTGCAAGCAGCACCTGCGGCAGGTGCTCCCTCCTCTTCCTGGACCCCCTTAAGGGTTGTCTGCCTTCGGACTTAGCATTTGCTTGGCCAACCCCACAACAACAGCATAAGCCAGTTCCACGTGCGTGCGTGCATGAGGTAGGGGGGTGTGTGTGTGTGTGTGTGTGTGTGTGTGTGTGTGTGTGTGTGTGTGTGTGTGTGTGTGTGTGTGTGTGTGTGTGTGTGTGTGTGTGTGTGTGTGTGTGTGTGTGTGTGTGTGTGTGTGTGTGTGTGTGTGTGTACACAGAGCTAGAAGTAGCGCTAGAGCTCCTACCACTTCTGCTTCTCAGGCCGAATTAATACAACACCCAAATACCCATCATAATAAGACTAGATAAGCTAATTATGATTTCTTCATTACCGTGAAATACTAATGCAACCATTTAACAATGATGATATATATGTCAGTCCATTCATAGACACGGAAGGAGATCTCGATATGCTACATGACTAAATAGATTACAAAAAAGTAATCATATTATATATTATTTATGTTCATTTTTTTTATTTGTAGGGAGAGTAAATGAGGTAGCTTTGTTCACCAAAGTTTTAATGATGAGGATGAGATTTTAAATTTATGATTTTAGGTGATTTTTACTTTGTATTCTTTTGGATTGTTTTCATTTTCTACAGTAGTAATGTATCATTTTTATTATGAGAAAAAAAGAAAAAAATAATAAACCTTTCTTATTACACAGGAAAAAAATGTCAGGTAGACTTACAGGCTAAAATGTGCTCAGAGTCTTAAAGGACAGACAGGAGTTATCCAAGCAAAGTGGACAGTTCAGGGAAAAGGCAACATTTGCCAAAAATGGACACTACTAATAGTTTATTTATTTACTAATAGTTTAGAAAGGCAAGAGTTCAAGGAAAGGGGTGATGAGAGATGAGGCTGGAGAGACAGACTTGGAATAACTCACGGAGGCTCTTGTATGCCTCACTCCAGTCTACTGACAGTGGGGAACCAATGAGGTGTTAAAACGAGAGGAGTTAAATCTGCATTTTAGGAAAATAAAAATAAAACAACACAAACAGACAAAAACCCACAGAGGCTTTGCAGTGTAGAGGCTGTACTAGAAAAAGAACAGACTGAAAGCAGGAAAACCTATTCAGACACTACTACAGTAATCCAAGCAAGAAATAACAAAGCTGTAAACTAAGGTAATAATATAGCAGTGGAGATGGAGAGAATAGCTCCTGAGTCATAATAAGGAGTAAGAACTGAGAGGGCTTGGTGAGGGATACACTAGTGGTAAAGAGACAGAAGGTTCATTTAAATGGGGGAGTTCAGAGAAGGCTTTCAAAAAGATGTCCTTATGAATGAGGTTCTCAAGGAAGGCACTTCATGAATAGCACAGATAGATGTTAGGATGTCGTTAAATGTTTCCAAAAGAAATACCAGTTTGTTGGCCCACTGAAAGAAAGAATAATAAGCAAAGTGTTAAACACATTAAAAAACAGAGCCCTCAACTACAAAAACAGATTCACATTTACTTATTAAGTTATAACGGGACTATGTAGATATATATCTCTAATCTCTTGAGGTTGATCTCTTCCAAGAAAACCGTTATTATTGCCAGAAGCAGACTGCTGTGATTAGTTGTTAGATTTGAGTCACACTTACAAGTCAAATACAAGGTTTCATATAAATTATTGGTATAGCCACCCTTTTTTCGCTGTTGCCAAAATATAATCTTTCAAATTTTTTAAATTAGAACCATTTAAATTCAAAAGTAAAATATTCTCACTCCACCAACATCCTAACCTTATTACCCTGACATTACTAGTTAAAATTAGTTGAATATCCTTCTACATTTTTATTTGCTTACATATACATGTTTATACAGGGTTCATTTATTTAACAACAGTGGGTTCATACTATATACATATACACACATACACTATTCTATAACTTGTTTTTACTTAAGATAATCAGAGTTTTCAAGCCAATACATTTAACAGATATACCTCTTCATTTTTAGTATCTGTAATAATGTGGGCATGCCGTAACTTAGGACATTTCTGGGTTTTTGCTATTACAAATAATACTACAATTATTACTGTTGTATATTTCTTTAAATACTGGTCCTTCTATTTCTATCAGATAAATCTCATTAAGAAGAATTTCTGGGTCAAGTAACAGCATTTAAATAAATATTGCTATGTTAAGTTCCCAAAAGGCAGTGATTTCTTACAGACTCACCAATACTTTGAGGGTCCAACTGAGTGGAAATTAGTGGAGAGCATCTTTTCATACCGTCACTGCTGATTTGCATTTCCCCTTTTGTGAACTGCCTGTTCCTGTCCTTTATCTTTGATTCTGTTGGACTGTCTTTTTCTTAATTTGTAGAAACTTATGTCTCTCACTGTACAAAGGTTTTTAAATTTATGTGCAATAAAATCCATAATTTTTTTCTTCCATGAACTCTGAATTCTGTGTCTTGCTTGGGCCTCCTACGCTATATCTCCTATATTTTTTCCTAATTATTTTATTACAATTTGGTTTTTGTTCTTATTTTACACTTAAATCTTTAATTCATCTGAAATTTATTCTAGCAATGTTATGACTTACGAGTTGTCCCAACACCATGTATTGAATTATCCATCTATAAATGCCTCCTCCTAGAGTGACCACTCCAAAAAGCTAAGATGACAGACTGATAAAATTCCTAGAAATTCTTAAATTTCACTAATGGAAGCAAAGTTCCAAACTTATTAAAAGCATACTAAAAGATATTCATCATTTTTTCTTTAAAAGAAATCACACACAAAAAAAAAAAAAGAAATCACACATTAGGGAATACAGTATACTAATATCAGCATACACTGAAATATTTTAACATAGCAGCAATCTAAATTAAATTAATGATCTAATTTGTTTTAAACATAAATGGTATAAATAGAAATATCGTTGTTTGAAATCTCAAGATTATTCATTGATTCAAGTCACGAATATTTACTGAGCACCAACTGACAGGTCCTCAAGATACTACAGACAGGGACTTTCCTGGTGGTGCAGTGGTTAAGAATCCACCTGCCAATGCAGGGGACAGGGGTTCTAGCCCTGGTCCGGGAAGATGCCACATGCTGCAGAGCAACGAAGCCCGTGCGCCACAACTACTGAGCCTGCGCTCTAGAGCCCACGAGCCACAACTACTGAGCCCACGTACCACAACTACTGAAGCTCACATGCCTAGAGCCCGTGCTCTGCAACAAGAGAAGCCACTGCAATGAGAAGGCTGCGCACCGCTACAAAGAGTAGGCCCTGCTCACCGCAACTAGAGAGAAGCCCTCACGCAGCAATGAAGACCCAAGGCAGCCAAAAATAAATAAATAAATTTTAAAAGGAAACTAGAGACAAAGTAAGTATTATCCCAGCTTTTATGAAGCTTGCAATCTAGTGGGAGCTTCCCTCTCTTTTAGAAAACAGTCTTTAAGTGAAAAAAGGAAAAAAAGAAGTGTATGTTCACACAAATGCAATGAAAAACATTTTGGCAAATTCTGTAACACATTCAGTACTTTCCATTTCAAAAATACTACCTTATTGTAAATGTACCTATTTATCCTCATGACTGAATATTTACCATACTCACCGTGAGAATACTGCTAGGCTGTTTAAGATTAACTCCATTTAAAGATTAACTATGACCCATCAACCTACACCTACAATAGTCTCCTCATTTTCTCAACAATATGTAATTTCTTTCACTACAGTAAATAAGAACCTCGATAACAGAAATACATTATAAATCTATTTACATCAGTCATGTTCAGTCCGTCAAGTCAAAGGTGTTTCAAAAAATTCATGTAGACTTAAAATGTGTCAACGAATCCTAGAGACGGAGCAAATGATAATACTGTGCTGCTCGGAGAGGAAACTTCGGTGGCCACTCAAATGACAATGGCGACTCACTAGTGACAGTCACCTTAAACTTCAGGTCCCACACCGAGGTTGCCCCCATACTTAATCACTGAAGCCTTCGGAAGCCCTGCCCCTGTGGCCACGCCCCTACCTTAATTCCAACCCACGGCGTTCTCCACGCACCCCAACACGTCCAGACCCAGTGAGCAGCTGGACAAAGCAGTGCCCAGGAAAGATAGCTGGAACTCCCAGTCCTACCGGGTGACCTTGGCCAAATTTCTCCCCCTCCGTTTTCTCATCTATGAGATGCGGCTGGTAGTCAGTGCCCACCTCCATCCCCAGGCCTGGGTTCAGCGTCTAATGCTGCAAGGCTGGAGGAAACCTGCAGTCCTAAAGCCCACAGTGCTCCCCACGACTGCCCCACGCCGGTCCCCGCCTCCGTCCGGGTCCGCGGCCATGCACGCTACCTGCAATCTGCGAGACGAAGGCTTCTGCCACTAGAGACATGTCGGCTGGGCGGCCCTGCGCCCGCGGTTCCTACTCCCCGGGAACCTCAGCGAACTCCTGCGCACCCCGGCGATTCCTGGCACCTAACAGACCTGGCACCGGCTGAGGCTCGGACTAGCAAAGCCCACCCCCGCGGCGGCTGTGCCTCCTCGTGCGACGAAGACCCTAAGGTTACCTCCAGGCCAGGCCAGGAACTTCCGGCGCAGCTGACAGCGGCGAGCAAGCACTTCCGCCGGCCCCGCCTCTGACTCCTCCCGGCGGTGCTGTTCCGGGCTCACGGCCGCTGGGGGCCGCCGGTGGGCGGGGGAGGGGAGGGAGAGGGGAGAAGGGTGTTTGATTCCCGACTCCAGCCTACCCGGAAGGCGGGGGTACCCCAGAGGTTTTCAGTTTCCTTTCTAAGCGAGGATTTTGTAAGCAAGTAACTTTTTTTTAAAGTCGTTTCAAACAACAAGCATTTGTTTGCTCTTATTTGTATAGGTTGGTGATTTTTTTAATTCTATTTTTTATATAAGTTTTAAAGGTTAAACTCTATTTACAGTTATTACGAAATATTGGCTATATTCCCCGTGTTGTATTGATACAGTACATCCCTGTAGCTAATCTTACACCCCGTAGTTTGTACCTCCCACTCCGCCACCCCTGTATTGCCTCTACCCCCCGCCACTGGTAACCATTAATTTGTTCTCTATATCCGTGAGTCTGTTTCCTTTTTGTTATATTCACAAATACAATATTTGTTGTATTTTTTAGATTCCACAAATAAGGGGTATCATCAAGGCAAGTAACAGTTTTAAGTGTCCACTGGATACTAGGCACTTAAAAAATATGTACAGTATTCTATTTCATGTCATCCTCTAGATGACCAATAAGATGATGTTATTGCCATTTTACAGATAAAGAAACAGGCTTAGGGATTTTAAACTGCCTGCGCAGGGAGTCCACTCAAGCCCAGATTCAAACCCACATTAATTTCCTCTGTTCAACTATACTGTTAGGTTGATTAGTCCATGGACAGACATTAGTGTTTATTTCTTTATTCAAACATGCTTGCCAGAGAGAAGGCGGCTTGAGCAGCACCTAAGCTAAAAGTTTGCCCTTCATCTCTGTGCACCTGAAATGAAGCTCATCTTGGAGAATAAAATACTCTAGTCACACACTTCAGTTCATCCCTTTCAGGGGTAAAAGGGGCAGGAAGTGGAGACACCTAAATCCCATAGATGACTTTTTACCCCTTAACCTAATAACTTTTTAAATTATACATAAACAATTCAAGAAAACTCAGACTATAGTACAGATTTAGATGAATGAAATATTACAAGTGAAACAGACTTCAGAGATCATCTGGAGGGCCAAAGCCCCTCTTTAACTGATGATAAACAGGTTCAGAGTGATGAGGTGACTCATTTTAAATCACACAGTAATTGGAAATCCAAGCCATAGCAATTAGGCAAGAAAAGGAAATAATAGAAATTCAGTTTGGAAATGAAGAAGAAAAACTGTCACTATTTGCAGATGCTATGATATTAAATGTAGAAAACCCTAAAGACCACCAAAAACATTTTAAACTAATAAATGAATTCAGTGAAGTTTCAGGATACAAAATAAATACATAGAAATCTGTTGTTTCCATACATTAACAACAAAATGTCATAAAGAAAAATTAAGAAAACAATCCCATTTACAATTCCATCAAAAATAATAAAATAGGGACTTCCCTGGTGGCACAGTGGTTAAGAATCGGCCTGCCAATGTAAGAGACACAGGTTCGAGCCCTGGACCAGGAAGATCCCACCTGCTGCGGAGCAACTAAGCCCGCATGCCACAGCTACTGAAGCCCACTCATCTAGAGCCCATGCTCCGCAACAAGAGAAGCCACCGCAATGAAAAGCGCACGCACCACAACGAAGAGTAGCCCCCACTCGCCACAACTAGAGAAAGCCCGTGCGCAGCAACGAAGACCCAACGCAGCCAAAAATAAATAAATAAACTTATAAAAAATAATAATAATTGATTTTAAAAAATTGAAGAAGACACAAATAAATGGAAAATATTCTGTGCTATGGACTGGAAGAATTAATATTTTTAAAATGTCCATAATGCCCAAAGCAATATACAGACTCAATGCAATCCCTATAAAAATTCCAATGGCATTTTTCACAGAAATAGAAGAAACAATTCTAAAATTTGTATGGAACCACAAAAAACTCCAAATAGCGAAAGTAATCTTGAGAAAGAAAAACAAAGCTGGAGGCATCATGCTTCCTGGTTTCAAACTATTTATATTACAAAGCAGTAATAATCTAAAGAGAATGGTATTAGCATAAAAAGAGGCACAAGGATTAATAAAACAGAATAGAAAGCTCAGAAATAAACCAATGTATATGTCAGTTAATTTATGACAAAGGAGCCAAGGATATACAGTGGGGAAAGGACAATCTCTTCAATAAATGATACTGGGAAAATTGGACAGCTGCATGCAAAGGATAAAACTGGACCGCTACCTTACACCATACACCAAAATTAACTCAAAATGGATTAAAGACTTGAATATAAGACCTAAAACCATAAATCTCCTAGAAGAAAACATGGGCAGTAAGCAACTTGACATCGATCTTGGTGATGATTTTTTTGGATTTGATACCAAAAGCAAAGGCAACAAAAGTGAAAATAGGGCTCCCCTGGTGGCGCAGTGGTTGAGAGTCCGCCTGCTGATGCAGAGAATGTGGGTTCGTGCCCCGGTCGGGGAAGATCCCACATGCCGTGAAGCGGCTGGGCCCGTGAGCCATGGCCGCTGAGCCTGCGCGTCCAGAGCCTGTGCTCCGCAACGGGAGAGGCCACAACAGTGAGAGGCCTCCATACCACAAAAAAAAAAAAAAAAAGTGAAAATAAACAAGTGAGACTACATCAAACTAAGAAGCTCTGCACAGCAAAGGAAACAATCAACAAAATGAAAAGGCAACCTATTGAATGGGATAAAATATTTGCAAATCATATAGCTGTTAAGGGGTTAATATCTATAATACATAAAGAACTCATACAACTCAATATTTTTTAAAATATAATTTAAAAATGGGCAGAGGGAATTCCCTGGCAGTCCAGTGTTTAGGGCTCTGTGCTTTCACTGCTCAGGGCCCGGGCTCAATCCCTGGTCAGGGAACTAAGATCCCACAGGTTGTGCAGTGCAGCCAAAATAAAATAAAGTAAAGTAAAATAGAAATGGTCAGACAACTTGAACAGGCTTTTTTCCAAAGAAGACATACAGATGGCCAACATGAAAAGATGTTCAACATCACAAATCATCAGGGCAATGCAATTCGAAATCACAATGAGATACACCTCACACCTGTTGGAACAGCTATCATCAAAAAGTCAAGAAATAACATTGTTGGTGAGGATATGGAGAAAAGGGAAACTTGTGCACTGTAGATAAGAATGTAAGTTGGTGTAGCCACTATGGAAAACAGTATAAAGTTTCATCAAAATAATTAAAAATCGAACTACCATACAAACCAGCAATTCCAATCCTGGATGTTCATTTGAAGAAAGGAAAATGCTAACTCGAAAAGATATATGCACCCCCATGTTCACAGCATTATTTACAATAGCCAAGATTTGGAAGCAACCTGTGTCCATCAACAGATGAATGGATAAAGAAAATGTGGTATTCGTTTATACATGCAATGGGGTATTATTCAGCCATACAAAATAATGAAATCTTGCCATTTGCAACAATATGGATGGACCTTGAGGGCATTATGCTAACTGAAATAAGTCAGAGAAAGACAACATATGATCTCATTTATAAGTGAAATCTCAAAAAAAGAAAGAAAGAAAAGAAAAGAAAAAAAGCTTATAGATACAGAGAACAGATTGGTGGTTGCCAGAGGCGGGGTGTAAGTATTGGGTGAAATGGCTGAAGGGAGTCAAAAGGTACAAACTTCCAGTTATAAAATACGTCAAGGGGATATAATGTACATCGTGGTGACCATAGTTAACAATAATGTATTGCATATTTAAAAATTGCTAAATCTTAAAAGTTCTCATCACAAGAAAAAACTTCTGTAACTATGTATAGTGACAGACTGTTAACTAGACTTATTGTGGTGATCATTTTGCAACTGTACATACAAACATGGAATCATTTAGCTGTACATCTGAAACTCATACAATGTTGTATGTCAATCATACCTCAATAAAAAAAGAATCACACAGTACATTTAAAAGTCAGATAGCTTACTAAGTTTCTGCAAAGAAACCTGATGTTCCAAAAATTATTGCCCATGACATTTAGAAAGCAATGTCTCCTTTCTTTACGCTTCCATAGGTCTCTAAAACTGTGTGACAGTTTATTGTTCACATTTCTGCCTCCTTAACTAGTGCAGTAGTTTCATAACAGATAACCACAAACTGAGTGGCTAAAAACAGTAGAAATTTATTCTCTCAAAAATGTGGAAGCTAGAAGTTTGAAATCAAGGTGTCAACAGAGCCATGCTTTCTCTCCAAGCTGCAGGGAAGAATTCTTAGGGAATTCCTCTTTGTAGCTTTCGGGGGTTGCCAGCAATCGGTCCTTGGCCTTCTTTGGCTTATAGACACATCACTCAAATCTCTGCCTCCGTCATCACACGGTGTTCTCCCTCTGTGTCTATGTGGGCACATTTCCCTCTTCTTATAAGGCACCAGTCATTGGCTTAGGGCCCACCCTAATTCAGTATGACCTCATCTTAAACTGGTTTCATCTGCAATGACCCTATTTCCAACTAAGGTCACATGCACAGGTACCAGCGTTTAGAAATGTGTACATATCTTATTGGGGGTGGGGGGTAGGGAACACAGTTCTACCCACTGTACTAGATAATAAATTTTTAAGGATAAGTCATCAATATTTGTATCACCTTCTACAGCTAGGAAACTTGTTAAACTAAATTTAAATTTACCAAAATCTCACGGAGACATAAACATAGTAGTGTTTAAGAAGCAGCATCGGGCTTCCCTGGTGGCGCAGTGGTTGAGAGTCCGCCTGCCGAGGCAGGGGAAACGGGTTCGTGCCCCGGTCCGGGAAGATCCCACGTGCCGCGGAGCGGCTGGGCCCGTGAGCCATGGCCGCTGAGCCTGCGCGTCCGGAGCCTGTGCTCCGCAACGGGAGAGGCCACGACAGTGAGAGGCCCGCGTACCGAAAAAAAAAAAAAAAGCAGCATCTTCTCTGGCTGAGATTAAGAGTTGCCAAGAGGCAGAGATAATAGGTTTTTTCGTGTGCTGAAGGACTTAACACTGATAGTAAAGTGTATGCATGCTATGCCCAGTTTCCTTCTCATCCCTTGGATGACATTGACCAAGGGAAATGAACTGTTCCGGGTACTTTGGTGTCAACTGAAAGAAAAACTTTCAGTTCCTGTCTGTTCTCTCACAACAGGGAATTATATATAACTTTTAAAAGTGAAGAATAGCCATCATCTGTTCAAGTTCTATTACCAAGTTTAGTTTGTCACCTTTAAAAAGCTGAAGATAGAATGTTTTGACTGCTTTTTGACACAAGCACGTTTTTTTTTAAAGATTTCTCCATATCATAGACCCTGTGTGGGAACCTGAACCAAAGCCCTGAGAAAGTGCTGAGGATTTGGATTGGCAAAAACAAAACAAGTCCAAAGGGCAGAGGTGAGCCCCAAAATGGAAGAGAATGGCAAGAGCCAGGGACTGGGCACACATGTAAGAGAAACAGAACAAGATTAGAAGAAAAGGAGAATTCACCCTCGATATTTCAGTTGAGCATCTATGACCTGATGCGTGGTACATGGATGAGCTGGGCTGGCTGAAAGGTACTGCATTGGGACTGACACCAATCCTGTTCTAGCAAGCTTTTGAGAAAAAAACAAAGATCTGCTAGGGGAAACCATCTACGCTCAACTCTTTCTTCATTGTAGCCAGGGAAACAGAATCATTGGCACCATATGGATTCACTTTTTCTCCCTGACTGATAGTTCTTTGCTTCCCACACAGGCTAATTTGTGCTGGAAAGAATCTATAAATGTGGGAGGTCTTTATTACTAAAAATTAAATCCAATAAAATGCAGATGTCCTGACGGTGCCCACAAACAAGCTGTCTTTGTAATAAATAGCCAACTGGAGAAAATATATTTATGCATCTGTATTAGAACAACTGGCAGATTTAAAACTGAAGATCTGTTTAAGATCACCACAATTAGGGAACATACAAGAAAACAAGCCACTGGAATTTCTAAGAATGAGGTCATAAAACAAAAGTGCTAGGGAATTCATATGTTACTAAAAGGATAATCACACAATTATTTAAAATAAAATATTAATGCATGACGCTAACAGCCTTACTGTTTGCCCTAACAAAATCACTTTTCTTGCAAAACTGTTCTGTCAATGTCATTTTCAAGTCTTAATCTGGATTTTATATTACCATGTTAAATTAAAAGTATATAGTGATCATGATGAATATATGCTTTATTAAGCTTAAAGTACTAAGGCATTTTATCTTCATTTCATTTTTCTGTAGCAGAATGTTAATGTTTTAAATGTAAATATTTTCTTTTTTCAAAAATGCCTGCAAGAGAAAATTTGAGGCTGAGATTTCTTCAAAATTATACTATTTACTTAACAATGATATAATAAATTCAGGTCTTTTTTGTCAAATTAGTTCCCCCCCAACTCCCATCAACAGAATTAACTATGATTAATTCAATCAATCCAAATAGAGTGTTAATATAGTTTAAAACACTAAGGTAACCATGTTATGCACCAGAGCTTTTCTGTTCATCTGTTAACAGTTTTTACTTCTTTAAAAACAATGGAACTGTAGGCAACTATAAGCAATCTAATATATTACAGAGATTTTTTTTTAAAGGGTACAGAAATGTGACAGCCGTTGGTTCTTATCTCTCTCAACCCCTCTTTCCCGCATTTTGTTTAATTCCTAAGAAATCATGGTCAATCCAGGACTATTAGGTTCTTACCTTTTTCTCACTTTCTGATCCCACCCTCCTGCATTTTATGTTAGCACACCCTCATATGAACTGCAAGTCTATTGGCCTACACTTTGGGAACTATCTACATTATCGATTCTAGTGGGCCTAGATTCTTCAAACATTAACTGGTTATCAAAAGAAGTGAAAATGCTTAATTTCCAAAATATTCTGCAGAATATGTATGTTACCTCATTTTCACAGCTTTCCATTATTATTGGGAGCTGAGTCTCTTAACCGTATCTACTGAGGGTGCTCTTCACTGGTGGTGGATAAATGTCTTATCTACAGTTACAGGAACTGAATGAGTTAGGACTTCTCTGGTTGCAAGTTATAAAAACACAATTAAACCTAACATAAGAAAGTTTAAGTTTTTTGCCTCATAGTGGCAGAAAAGACACGAGAGTAATTCCCAGAACTGAATGAAGAGCTCTAGGAACCAGGACCTTAGTGCTTCAGCTCTCTGTCTCACCACCTCTCATCTCTGTTCAGCTTTTTTTTTTTTTTAAATTGAAGACACACCTTCTCCCAGATGGCAGGAAAGATAGCTGCCAGCAGCACCGACTTAACACCTTCCTAGTCGGGCAACCCCAACTTCCTTAAATCAATCCCAGGGAAGAATGATAATTGCTTGGATGTTCTCACCTCTGGATTAATATTTTGTCCAAGTGAATGGGTTCAGTGATCAACCAGGCCAGGGAGAAATGGGACGTGTTATAAGAAGTAAAAATGGAAGAAAAGATGCTAGGAGCCAAAACCATAGTACCACAGTCTACAGTAAGACTCAAGAGTGCTACACTGTGGCTGCCACTTGTTTTAAAACTAGAAAAGCCATTTAAGCTCTTTGGTATTTTTTTATTTCTACAAAGGGGATAATAAAATGCAATGACGTCTTAACTACAGTCTCTGAGGTGGGGGAAAGAGAGAGAAATGCTGATGATTGTGTTAACTAAAAGGAAGAGCTGAGGATACCTTCAACAAGTTATATTTATTATTTATATATATTTATTATGACATTATTATACTTACGGAAAAGTAATTACTTTTACATAAATGTAATAAGCTAACTCAGTCCTAAATCACTAGAGCAGTAAACTTACAGGTTTGCAAAACAAAACGAAAAACCCACACACAATTGTCTCATCCCTTGGTGTATATATTATCCTTCCAGAGCGGGCTAACAAGGATATACGCTTTCTGAAGCTGTAAATAATATGTGTGAATATAACAACATGGAAACATGGAAAATATGAATGATGCAATGTTAAGTAATAAGAGCAGAATGTGAAATGTATTTTATTGTGAATACCACGATGTAAAAATATGCACAAAAAAACTGGGTGGGATTTCTCATATGTGGTAAAACTGTCGCAACATAGGGATGGGATTTTGATCTTTTTTCTTTTGGCTGTCTTCTAAACTTTCTGTCATATTTTCTACCACTTTTACAACTTAGGAAAAAAGTGTTTTTATCACACTGAGTAGAACTTTTTAGAAGGTGACTAAGAGGACAAGCACGCTAGCCTGTCTACATGCAGGCCTCACAGTACAGGTCTCCACGGCCTTAATTATACTCTTGAGAACCTGCCTTAACAAGTTGCATGTTCCATAGCAGAGATTCACTGCTACGGTAACGAGAAAAGAACACGTGCAGACAGAACAACATCCAAAATACATTACTGCTTGATTGCATGTCCTTAGTCAATGCTGCACACACCTGGACAAGATATATCTCAAAGCGTGACTCCTATCGTCAAATACTGATTGGTGCATTGAATAGGGAGAAACCAGCAAACTTTGTAGACTAGTTATAGAGACTCTTGCTTTTGATGATGGTTTGGCATTGACTTTAAACTTTGTCTGAGTTTTCATATTTTACCTTATAACCCTTAAACAAAGCTGAAGAGGAAAGTGGTTAAGGAACCTGAAGCAAGAGTGTCTACAACATGTGTGTCACCAACAACTGGTAAAGAATGGGCCTAAGACAGCAGAAATTTGAAAGGACCCTTGAACACTTGGAGACACTTGGAGGAAAAGGTTCTCATTATGGAAAAATAGGTCACCTCTGATATAAAGTTGGCATCTATAAGATTATGTCCATCAACATGGCCACCACTGTTTTCCTTTGCCCTTTTTTCAAATCAGAATCTGTATTAGAGCATGAGATTTATTCACTCATTCATTCATTCATCAGGTAATTATTGGCCCCCCTTTTGTAATGCTAGGCCCTTAACATGATCATGGAGATACTATGGTGAACAAAATTCAGTGTCTGCTCTGAATTACCATCTAATTGAGATGGACCCAGTTGAGAAGATGCACAAGCAAACAAGCCATTTCAACAGTGTAACAAGCGTTATGAGTGTCCAAACCCATTCAAAGTCACAGGCAATGTGACGTAAGAAATATTTTAAGTTGCTGTGTTGCCATAGCTACCACAACTCTTCAGGGTAAGTGGAATGCCCTTGCCAGGACACCAAATGCCTTTCTGAAATTAGATGTCTGAAAATTAACTCCTTAGGCTGGTATGTAGTGCACCTTCAGTAACCTGAAAACTCATCAAATATCTCAGCCTTCACAGGGGTAACGAGCAACCTTATTTTGGCACATGTGTGAACCTCACAGTCTCTCAGGGGCACAACGTGCTTCTGTTCATGGCAATTCATTATTTTTTTCCTTTCTAGATAAAATGAAAACATCTCACCATATACTCCTCAAAATTAAAAGCAACGATTTTAAGCTGTTGGTCAGCTCAAATTTCAGCATGAAACATTTGGTATCTTACCAGCTTCCCTTTTTTTAAAACAGTATCCCAGAAATAAAACACAGGAACTCAAAAGGAATAGAAGCAACTAATATTGCAAAGCAGCACTTCTCACCAATCACAGCAATGTTTCCCATTTTCTTCCTGGAAAGTTTTTAATAAGTGACTGAATATTCCTCTCTTTGCTGTTGAACCTGGTCATTCGCATGAGCCCACATGAACTTTACTGAGATCTTCTATTTAGTTTTGTCTGTATATTACTGTCAGTAAAGAACCTAATTCCAACTATAAAATCACAAAGAATAACTGCCTTTGCTTTGTTTAAAGTCGTATTTATAACACCAGCAGTGTTAGGCTACTACTCCAAAATCATGAGAAAAAGTACTGTATGAGGAGCACTCAAAGCACATTAGTTGCATCTCAACTGTAATCTAAAGCTGAAGTATTAAAAACTCAAATAGGAAGGCCTTTCACTAGCTAAGGAGGGATAAGAGAATTTTGTTTCTTTGCACAGGACTCCCTCATCCAGTTTTCTCCAGAGGATTTGTAGCTAAACTCCCCCATATCTGAGAAAGAGAACCTGCATATATAATGTATCTAGAAAGATGTAGTTTCACACATACATAAACACAAGTGTGAAAAACAACGAATCTCAGTATCTTAAGATGCGATGAAGACAGAATGAAAAAAGATGATACCTAAGAGAACTTTTTTTAATAATAATAAATTTACTTTGGTATCTAACAACTTAAAGGTCATATAAGTAGCCAATATATTCCTATGATAAGCTAAAAATATATCTTTCAACTTTTCTTTAATGTCCATCATGTTGAAGTGTATGTTAACAGCAAGATATAAGGCTTTTAGAAAAAGAATGGCACACTGGAAAACACTTTAAGCTTACCAGCACTGCCTGATCATTTTGTGGTAAGAAAGCATATTAAGGAAAGTGTAAGTTGGATTAAAACACACAATAACAAGCCTAAAATTAAAATTAGTATCATAGCCTTCCCAGTATTTTTAAAATTTCCATTCCTGAGTATTGAAGTATATCTTCCTAGTAGCTGTAGTTAAGTCCTTTTATCTAATTGTTTTTAACTATTGTCTTGAATAATTTTAGACTTACAGAAAAGTGACAAAAATTGTACAGAGTTCCCATATAAACTTTATTCAGCTCTATCTAATGTTAATATCTTAGAGAAAAATATAATTTTATATTTTATGTAAATACAAAATTGTATTTGTAAATGTAATGTATTTGTAAAATGTATGTGCGTTTGTAAATGTAAAATAAAACATGATAAAATTACTGAAACCAGGAAATTAACAGTGATATAATACCATTAGCAAATCTACAGACCTATACTAATTTCTCCAGTTTTCCTACTAACTTACTTTTTCTGGTCCAGGCTCTCACATGCATTTAGTTGTCATGTCTCTAGTCTCCTCCAATATGTGACAGTTTCTCCGGTTTTCTTTTTCTTTGTTTTCCATGACATTGACACTTTTGAAAAATACTGCTCAGTTATCTTGTACAATGTCTCTCAATTTGAATTTCTCTGATATTTCCATGATAAATTGAGGTTATGAGTTTTTGGCAAGAGTCCCCCAGAAGTGATGTTGTGTCTTTTTCAATACATCATATGAGGGGTAGACATCAATACATCTTATTACTGGTCATGTTCAATCCGATCATTGGTTAAGATACTGAGTTTTCTCCACTGCACAGTTACATTTTATTTTGTAATTGATAAGTACATTGTGGAAGATACTTTGAGACTATACAAAATCCTGTCTCTGACCATACTTCTGTCCACTAATTTTGATACCCATTGATGGTTCTTGCCTGCAACAATTACTACTTTGATGTTTGCCTAATGGTGATTTTCTACTTTTGTCTTTCCTCTCACATTTATAAATAGAATCCTACTTCGAGAAAGGGCTGTGCTTTCTCCTCTTTTTTAAACTTATTTATTTATTCATTTGATTTTTCATTTATATCAGTATGGATTCATGAATATTAATTTTATTCTATTGGTTATAAACCAAAGCTATCATAGTTTATTTTGTTGCTCAAATTTCCCCAGATTTGGCTATTGGTAGATCTTTCAAGTTGATTCCTGTGTCTTTTCAAAATGGCTCTATCATTTTTTGAGCATTTCCTTATTTTCTAGCACTAGAAGATGTTCCAGGCTCATTTTGTATTTTCCCTGCTCCAGCCATGGAATCAATCATTTTCTAAGGAAGCCTGATTTCTTTTAGTGGAGTGGTAGTTAGAAATCAAGATCTGGTTGCTAGGTATGCCCAATGCCACTGGGTTTTTATTGCTTTCAGACCCACTCAGTGAACAAAGGTAGGAAATAAATGTGTGTATGGTAACGCATGCACACACACACCTATATTTATTTCTAAAACTATTCATCCGTGTGTGTGAATATATCAACACATATATCTGTATGTATGTATATATATATATATATCAACATATATAAACAGAATGGTAAGTGGTTTAGCTAGCAAAATTAAGTTTATTCAGGAATAGCAGAGGAATTGCAGTTCGGGACATGCAAACCATGGTGAACCATACATAGACAAATCTAGAGAACAGAGGAGAAGCCATCTTCTTTTACAGAGAAAAAGAGGAGGTTAGGAGGGGCTGTCTGCCACAAAAGTTTATTGGAGGGGAGCAGGAGTTCAGGGTGGTGGTAGCTTCTGGTTGGCTGAGTGTAGTGGTTTCTCATTGGCTAGGGAAGGAGAAAAATCTTTCCACCTTCTGCAGAGGTGTAAAGCAAGCTTCTTCCTGCTGGAGTCTGCAAGGAGTGGCAAATGGTAGTATATGAGAGCTCCTCCTTCAGGACTTCCCCACTCCAGTTCAAATGAGGTTTCCTTTATTTTCACAATACATATATGTATACATTATATAAAATATACATTATAAATATATAAAACCATGAGTTCATACTGATACCTTCAATTTTAATTCAACACCACAAAATTCATTTTAGCCTTCCCCCCTTTCCTTATTTGTAACTTCTTTCTCTGACAGTGAGAAGCCTGGCTCGCATTATCCACAATATATTTTCTTATTTGTTCAATCATAGTGTACACATAAAGTAGTTTCAGAATTGCAAAGCCATATCTCCATGGGAAACAAATTTACTAAATAGAGTACAATATTTCTGTGCAGGATTTTTGGCTTTAGCCTTATAGTTTATAGCTAAAAAACTATTTTTCCAAGGTTAGTTAAGTTAGTTCTTTTCTTCCCCACACATTTCAGTGTGACTATGTTATTCATTTAATACATTTAGGTTCATTTATGGCTCTTCATGTTCTAGTTGAGGTTACCCCCAAGTCCTGGCTTATTTCAATTATTTGTTTTGGGGAGGGGGGAGCAAGTGAAACACTACCGTGGTTCTAAGAGTCAAAGCAATATAAAAAGACGGTCACAGAGAAATGTCAGTCTCCCTCATTCATAGTACACATTCTTTCTACCCATTCTCATCCACTCCCTATAAGTAACCAATCTCATTATTTCTGGTTTATTGTTCCTGCATTTCTTTTGTAGAAGTTAGCAGATAAATGTTTCTTTTCTTAAAACCTCCTTCCTTTTTACATGAAGTAACTTATCTTCTTCAGTGTCTTTCTCTTCTCATAAATTTTGAATGTTATCCTGTATATTCTTGCATGTTTATTTTTACACATGAACTTCAGTATCAACTTATATTGCTCCATAAAAAAAAGCTTGTTGGTATTTTTATTGGAATCGCATTAAATCTATACACTGATTTAAGGAGAACTGACATCTTTATAATGTTGACTCATCCTATCCAGGAATAGAGAATGTCTTTCCATTTGTTCAAGTCTACATTTTTGGCTTTCAGGAGTGTTTTAAATTTTTCACATCTAGGTTTTTCACATTTCTTATTATGTTTATTCCTGAGTATTTAATCTTCTTTATTGCTATTAAAATGGGGTTTTCTCCAAATTTATAAACTGTAACTGGTTATTGTTTGTGTATATACACAGAAAGGGGCACATATTGTGGGAAGAGAAGTGTAGACATGTCGAATTTGAGGTGGCAGTGAAAATGTTTTGGAGGCATTTTGAGATGCAGGACTCAAGCTAGGAGAAGTATTAGGGACTGAATTTTTTTCTTTTAATCTAGGTATGGATGATAATTGAAACCAGGAGAGGGAATGTAATACCAAAGGAAGAGAGTTTTTAAAAAGAAGATGAAAACTGGAAGCTGAGGCCTGAACTTTGAAGAACACCCAGGCCTAGGACACACAGTGGTACGAGGAACATCAGACTAAGGGAAGTCACAGAGGCCAAGAAAGAAGAAAGATCCAGAGAGTAAAAGTGAGCCTCTATGCAGAAGCTGCAAAGTCAGTGAGGCCTGAGCAAACGCCATTGAATGCAGGTAATTCTGGTGTTTCCCAAAGCTCAGTTCCCAGCATTCTAGTTCCTTCAGGCTGATAACAGGTATTATTCGAAAAATGTTAATGGAGAGCAAAAAGTTTTGAAAAACATTGGATTAATCAAAATTAAACAGGATTTCTCAGAGCTATTAACATACTTCCATGGATTATGAATTCCCATAAGAGAGAACAGTATGCAGATCTCTACACTTTTTTTTTAACCAACTAAAAGTTAAAGAAATTATAGTAACAGTGGAAGCCAGATAACAAAGAGTTGGATGGATTTCTCAAAAATCTGTTCATTGAGTTGTAGCATTCATTTTAATAGAGGTCATACTATGTGCAAAAAGAAATATTTTGCATATGTTTTGTAGTAAATTAACCTAATGATGCCTTTTTTTTTTTTTTTTTTTTTGACTGCGCCGGGTCTTAGTTGCAGCAAGTGGGATCTTCACTGCAGCATGTTTAGTTGTGGCATGCAGTATATTTAGTTCTTAGTTGTGGCCTGCAGACTTCTTAGTTGAGGCATGCATGTGGGATCTAGTTCCCTGACTAGGGATGGAACCCGGGCGCCTGCACTGGGAGAAGGAGTCTTACCCACTGGACCACCAGGGAAGTCCCACCTAATGATGCCCTAACCAATCTTTTTTTCCAAAGGGATCCTCAGGACGAGATGTATCTTGGAATACACTTTGGAAATTTTAGAGCACACTGTAAACCAATTTTCTTCAGCCTCCTCTCTGCCTTCAAAGTCAAACACAGAATCTAGGAATTTTATTTTTATTTTACAGGAAACAGAACTTTCCTACCCTGGAAGATTGCCAGAGTACTCCTAGTGTTGACACACCGCAGCCCCAGCTGAACAGCATGCTGAGAATTACTCTAAAGCCGGCACCTGTGAGCTTGGGGGGAGCAGGAGGGTGCTCTGAAGACGAGAGGGACGCTGTTGAGGGTTAGGGAGAACACCAAACCAATGGAGTCAAAAGGCCCAGGAGGGGCTTCCCTGGTGGCGCAGTGGTTGAGAGTCTGCCTGCCGATGCAGGGGACACGGGTTCATGCCCTGGTCCAGGAAGACCCCACATGCTGCGGAGCAAATAAGCCTGTGAGCCACAACTACTGAGCCCTTGTGCCACAACTACTGAAGCCCGCACACCTAGAGCCCGTGCTCTGCAACAAGAGAAGCCACAAGAATGGGAAGCCTGGGCACTGCAACGAAGACCCAACACAGCCAAAAAAAACAAACAAATAAATAATTTTTTTTTAAAAGTACCTTCAAGAAAAATAATACAAGATCTTACAGTGATGTATTTCAGAGAATGTCTCACTATAGTTTATATATTAGTTATAAATCAGAAGGCTTAGGATATAATTTCTGCTCTGTGAAATAATAAAATATCATTCATTTCCTATTATCTTTTTTCATATTCCTTGTACATCTACTATCACCCTGGTTCAGGCCAGTACCTCATGCCGGAATTTATAAAATAGACTCAACCAATTTTACCATTTCCAGTCTCTCTCAATTCCAAATCATGCCACAGGTAACCACCAGATTAATCTTCCTAAAAAGCTGCTCTTTGAGTGACATGCTTTCTACATTTCTCTCACACTTCCCTATACAACTTAGACATTTACTCACTATCCGCCTGTACTCCTTGTTAATTCTTGATTTTGTTCATAATTTTACTCTCATCTAGAATGCCCGTCTTCCTTCTCTATTCCTTTTCAATCCCTGCCCATTTTTTAAAGTTTCTATTCAAATCTTTCATCTTGAAAAGCTCTCTCACCTACACCCTGGAAGGAATCTTGCCCCTCTGAGTACACCATTAGGTTCTAGCATCTCAAATATTCACCCATCATTGTCACATAGAGTACAAAGAATCCCCAATTTACAAACAAGTTGTATTCCAAAGATATCTTTATAAATTGGCTGCTTGAAATGCTGAATACGATCTCCCTCAGAAGTCAGATTATAAATGCTGGTTGGATTTTTTTTAACTTTTTATTTTATATTGGCGTATAGTTGATGAGCAATGTTGTGTTAGTTTCAGGTGTACAGTAAAGTGATTCATTTACACATATACATGTATCTATTCGTTTTCAAATTCTTTTCCCATTTAGGTTGTTACATAATATTGAGCAGAGTTCCCTGTGCTATACAGTAGGTCCTTGTTGTTTATCCATTTTAGACAGAGCAGTGTGTGCACGTCAATCCCAAACTCCCTAACTATCCCTCCCCACTACCCTTCCCCGCTGGTAACCATAAATTCGTTCTCTAAAGTCTGTAAGTCTATTTCTGTTTTGTAAATAAGTTCATTTTTATCTGTGTAGATTTTGAAGCTAGCTCACAGAAGTCTACTTAGCCTTTAAGGAAACTGAACCCAAGAGCTCAGGACCAGTTTAAGAATCTGTGGGTCAAAATTTTATGCTGTCCAAAAAAAGCAAAAAGATGAATAACAATTTACTCCTCCCTTTTGATAAAGCAATAATTTCTGCTCTTGGGCAACTTTCTACTTAATTTAACAAACATTTATTGGACAATTACTAAGTGACAGATTCTGTAGAAATACAGTGATTAAGACAGGCACATCCCTTGGCCTCATAATGGTTCCTTATCCCTACCCCCTTCGTGTATGCCATACTCCCTCATCTCATCATGCCCTTCTTACAGGGTCCAAAATTTCTGACCTAGTGACTGGGTTATTGGAAGTAGTGCCATTCACCAAGGTGGGAATTGCCAGAGAAAGGATGGGTTTGGATTTGTTTGGTTTGGAGTTTTTTAGTGGCTGCTTTTTTATGATGGTAGTGGTTTCTGCTTTTGTTATATTTTGTTTGGGAGAGAGATGTTGTGTTGGGGAGAGAAGATTATGTCAAAATCTATTGGAGCTTAAAGTTTGGCATGCTTGTGAGATACCAGGTAGAGATCCGTAGAAAAAAATAAAGGAAATGCTGTTTCAGAGCTTATGAGGGTAAGAAGTGACTTGGGGGAATTCCCTGGCAGTCCAGTGGTTAGGACTCCTCACTTTCACTGCCGAGGTCCTGGGTTCAACCCCTGGTCATGGAACTAAGATTCCGCAAGCCATGTAGCACAGCCAAAATAAAAAAAAGTGACTTGGACCAGAGCTAGAGGTTTAGACCGATCAGCATACCAAGATAATCATTCGCATCGTGGGTATGAGTAAGATCATTTTTGTAAGTATAGGTGGCTTGAAGGTTTATTTTTTAAGGTGCTAAACTGGCTATATTGTCTTGTATTTTATTTTGCTTTTCCTCGAGGGCATTTTATAACAGCAGCTAGTGTTCTCCCTTAGGGCCAGAAACTTTCCAATCCAGCTTTAGGCCCCATAAAGACTTGCACGCTATATGGATTCAATAAATATTTGTCGATTGTTCCATTGTGTCAATGTTAGATTTTGAGACACATCAATAATTTCCCTAGGGTTAATAAAAGTAATTGTAAACAGTTGGATAGTCTGATGCACCACAGGCTGGCTAAACATAGCAATAATAACTACCACATTTGCTAAAATAACAGCTAAGCTGCTGTACACAATTTGGGATTAAACACTCATTAAATAATAACACAATTCTTTCCAGCTGAACTGGCCTACGCATTATTCCAAGACAGACATTAAATATTCCTGCTCCTATGTTCCCAGTGACTCTGTTTATCCCACCTAGAAAGGCTTTATCACTCCTTCGCACAGGTCCACCCTCTTCTACCTTGTTAACTCTTCCCAGTCCAATCTGTGAAGGCCTTCCTCAACACTCTGGTCCTAGAGCGTCATTCCCAACCAGTACACACTATTCTGTTCCCTTAATTTTATCTATCTAACCTATCTTCCCAATTAGACTGAAGAGGAATCTTTTAAACTTTTTAGTATCCTCCTTGCCTAGCCCAATAACACCCATAACACATTGTTGTTGAAGATGATTGAAAGATAGCCACCAAATAAGTCATAGGATCATAGATGGTTAGAGATGGAAGGAAACTTTGAAAACCCCCTCATCCTAGCCTAACATCAAACAGACATTGTGCATTTGTCCTCAGATTGACTACATAAGCTAATTAGAAGTTCCAAACTAGGACACCTCTGACAACTGCTGAAATGAGGTACTCTGATGATAAAGCTAACTTCATCAGTCTAACCTAACTTTCTTATTTTGAAGATAAAGAAGCATAGTTCCAAAGAGCTAAAATTACTTTTCCAATGTTGCACAACTGCCCACTGTTAGAGTTTAGAAATCTTGTTTACTGATCTATACCTTGAAGGTTTTTGCATAATGCCAGAATATTTGGAGACTGGTACATTAGCTATATTACTTTTATGAAGGACAACTTGATAACTTTCCCTTTCTGCTTTCTATAATGATATTTTGAGTTCAAAATCTATCGAATAATTGAATGAGACAGTGACTGGATAAAAATTTTTCTTTGGGTTAACCAAAATAACTTTGCACTTAAAAATGTTCTTTGTGGTTATTATCACTGAATCTCAACTCTGAATGGAGTTAAGTAGGAGAAAGTTTCGAGAATGAAACTGCTTTTACTATTCTATCGTCGCTACCAACTCCCACAAGGGGAAGGATGTTATGGATTCTCCAAAATACTTCTGTAATATAGGTGTGGCTTTTTGATGTTGTGAAATCACCATGCTTTGTTTTGTTTTGAACATCTTAGATAGAATTCAAGCAATTGTCTTAAAATATAGGAAGCTTTAAAAATGGAGTATACTATAACACGGTCAATACCACAACAAGAGAGTTTATTAAGTAAATTAGCATATTTACTTTCCATTACTTCCTCCTGAAGATCTGTAATAGGAATATTCAGTGCCAAAATTAAAAACTATTCATTTCACATCTATGCTTATTAAGAATTTACTTATAATTTTGATAAGAAAAGTATATTGTTTAATAGCGGAATTAGCTCTCTTGCTCTTTCCCTCCCCCATCTTTCAAACTAACAATAAAAAAGAAATATGAATTTTACTTTTCAGACAATTTATTCAGTCTTGCTATTGTTATAGCTCCAGGGACTAGATTTACATTTTGAAAAAATACCACAGTGTACATGTGGTACAGGGTATTCAAATACCCTACTCAGCCAGCATATCACAGATACTGTATAATAACATCTGGGAATATTAAACTTTGCCCTTACTGGCAACCCAATTGGCATCTTTAACTTACAGTGCAGATGTTTTATACTGATGTGTTTTGAAAATATTTGAAGTATTCTCAAGACAGTATTCTGAGGTTTCTGCAGTGGTCCACTTTAGTCTTTTGAAGTTTTCTATACAATAGGATACATGCATAGATTTTCCAAAACATGCTTTGGCGGGAAAAAGAAAAAAAAAATCAAGGTGGCATTATACAAAGCTTCCCTGAGTGGTCTGTACCTAATTCCTTTCGGGCACCGTTGTTTTGGCAGTTCATGAACTTTATGACACGCATCTGATAAAACCGTTCCTGTTCCCACACTGCTTTGTGAAATCTAAATCATTTTCATGCCTTGTATTTATGAAATGCTTATATTTATAAAGTACAGATATAAACTTTTAATTTTCCCTCTGAGCACATCGTGTTTTGGCTGTGCGTTATCCAGAGGTGATGCCCCATGACAGCAATTACTGCCTGTGTGTGCAGAGATGGCTGAGGAATCCGATGTATGTTGGTGAGTCCTTCGGCAGTGTTCCCACTGAGCAGTGTTCTTTCATTAAAGGCCTCGGTCACTTCTCCTGGAACTTGCTCTGGTTCACAGCACTGGCTTCTCAACTTGAGCACAGTCTGGCTTT
Source organism: Globicephala melas (assembly GCF_963455315.2). NCBI lineage: Eukaryota > Metazoa > Chordata > Mammalia > Artiodactyla > Delphinidae > Globicephala > Globicephala melas. Next base: position 56,573,157 of record NC_083320.1, read on the forward strand.
TGTCTACAAGAAGCTGCCTTAACTGTCTGTTGCTAGTGTTTGCCAGCGGTCCGCTACTGTGCCACATGCTTAAATGTGGACCTCAGAACATTTTAAAAACAGAACTGACATCTCCCCTATTGCAGTGTGATGGGATTAGCATGTAGAAAGCACATACACTTTGGAGACACGTTTGCTTTGATATAATTCCCAGCTCCATTGCTTACCAGCTATATGACTGGATAAGAATACTCTCTGGCTAACAACAAGGACCTACTGTATAGCACAGGGAACTATATTCAATATCTTGTAATAATCTATATTATATATACATACTTTTTCAGATTCTTTTATATATATATTTTATATGTGTGTGTGTGTGTATATATATATATACATATGACTGATCACTTTGCTGAAACTAACACATTATAAATCAACTAAAACAGAAAACAAACAAAAAAAAGGAACACTCTCTGGTTCTCTGTTTTCCCTTTTCTATGATGAAGATAGTTATACTTCCCTGATGAGGCTGAGTGAGGATTAAACAAAAGGAACTGAGTAGAACACTTTCCACAGCATTAGACCCCTATTAGTGTGTGCAATTGACATTCTGTGAACTCACTTGGATTAAAATGCACACTGTTTCAATTTTTTTATTGTGGTAAAAAATAAATGACATAAACTGTACCATTTTAACCATTTTTAAGTGTGCAGTTCAGTGGCATGAAGTACATGCACATCGTTGTGCAACCATCACCACCACCACCATCTATCTCCGGAATTTTCTCATCTTCTCAAGCTGAGACTCTCTACCCATTAAACACTAACTCCCCTCCTTCCTCCCGTGGCCCTTGGCAGCCACCATTCTTTCTGTCTCTATGAATCTGACTACTCTAGGTATCTTAGGTAAGTGGAATCATGCAATATTTGTCCTTTTTCTTCAATTCTTATAAATTAGCTACAATTTGGGACTTCATTATTGATTACTTGGCCTTGGCATTAAATTATTAAGTTAACATTGCCACATGTATATCACATTTAAGATGTTAGGGTCCAACCCAATGCATCTATATGTGTACGTATCCCTACTACTCTTCTAATAGGCTGTTAGACTACACGGAGATGACGACAATGATGGTGATGATGATGGCGATGACATAACCTCCCAGTGTTATCTCCTGAGTCTTCTCCTTTGTGCCCTCTGAACAGTAATTCTAACGTTAGCAAATTCCTCTCATCCTCAGTCTGTTTACAAAATCTGACTCCTCTCTTGCCTGTGGAGAATCTGAGAACATTCTGTGCCCCAGCAACCCTCTGCAGCCCTCTGGAATGGAGGCTGCTCATTTTCCATCCCCATATGCAATGGGCACAGAGGCTATATTGGCATTCTCCTAGTATTTCTGTTTTAAAAAGTATTACTCTTCAATCTTTATGCAAAAACTCTTAATCATTTGGATAAACTGAGATACCTAACAAGAATCGCTGAGGGATTAGATGTGGTGTGTGAGAAAGAGAAATGCCAATGATGATGCCAAAGTTTTAGGGCTTTGGAAGGATGGAGTTGCTATTAACTAAAATACAGAGGACTGAGAAAGCATTTGGGGGCAGAAGGAAGTATCTGGAGCCATGCTTGAACATGTTAAGTTTGAAATGCTCAGTTGCTCACTAGACACCCAATGAGAGATATAAGCAGGTGATCTGGGATTCAGGGGAGAGGTTCCGAGAACCTCAGATTCATCAGCCTATAGATGATATTTAAAGTCATGAATTTGACTAAGATCATATAGAGAATAAATGGAGACAGGAAAAAGGAGAAATCCAAGGATTGGGTACTCAAACATTTCCAAAGGAAAGGCCAGAAAAGTCGGAGGAAAGGCAAACTAGAGTGATGTCCTGGAAGACGGTAGAAAGTGTTCTAAGAAACAGGATCAACTGTCAAATGTTGCCAATTGGTCAAGGAAGATGAGGACTAAGAGATGACTACTGGTTTGGAAATGCGAATGCCTTTGGTGACATTAAAAAAAGCAGTTTCAATGCAGTGCTGGGGGTGAAGATCTGTCTAAAGTGGGTCGAAGAGAGAATTAGGGAGAGAAATTGGAGAGGGCTGGTATAAACAACTCATTCATAGAGTTTTGCAGGAAAGGGACAGAGAGGTAAGTGTGTAGCTGGACAGGAAGGGAGGGCCAAGGGAGGTTTTCTAAGATGGGAGCAATAACAACATGATTGTGTGCTGATGGGAATGATATATAGAGATAGGGAGGGGGAACAACGATGCAGAAGAGAGGGAGAGAATTGCCGTTGCAACACCCTTGAGTTCAGAGTGTGACGCCGTAAATGGATGAAAGGATTGGCCTTTTCAAGGAATGTGGCACTTCATCCACAGTAACATGAGAAAGGACAGTGCATGTGGATGCGGATACAGGTAGATGGTGAGAACTGTGAAAATTCTCTTCTGATTCATTCAAGTGTCTTGGTGAAGGGAAGTCATCAACTGAGAGTAAAAAAAGGCAAGGAGGTGGTGGCGGTTTGAGGAGAGAAGGTACAAAATAGTCTAGACACTTACAGTAGTGCTACCCAAAGGGTAGCACGCAGACCAGTGCTTTCTTGCAAATTCTCTGTTACCTGTCCATGAAAGGATAAATACAGAAATTAAGAGTAAGCATTTAGAATCTTTTATAGCAATTTGACAGAGTAATTTTTAGACAAATTTAGAATTTGCATTTTGCATGTCTTTATTTCATTTTTCTTGTAACCCATTTCAGTTGTATTTTATAAAAGTATTATTCTAGGGCTTCCCTGGTGGCGCAGTGGTTGAGAGTCCGCCTGCCGATGCAAGGGACACGGGTTCGTGCCCCGGTCAGGAGGATCCCCCATGCCGCGGAGCGGCTGGGCCCGTGAGCCATGGCCGCTGAGCCTGTGCGTCCAGAGCCTGTGCTCCGCAACAGGAGAGGCCACAGCAGTGAGAGGCCCGCGTACCGAAAAAAAAAAAAAGTATTATTCTAAAATGAATTTTAAATTATAAGAAACTGGCCCTTCACCACAGATAGTTTGAAAAACACTTGTTTAAAATGTGGGAGAAACTGACTAAGCAAACAGTATAACTGCTAGGAAGCATGATGCCCCCACTTGATGCTAGTAATCATGAATTTAAAACACACAGTCAACATAGTTGTTTCTGTCTCATCTCATTAAGCATCACAGATAAGTTTTTATTGGTTGGAGAGCTGGATTTAAGCAGAGTTTTGTTTCTCCAGCTGAGTACAATAAACAGAGAAGGGACAGAAGAGTTGGGGTGTAGCAAGTGATCAATTATAGAGTGACTAGTTTGTCAAAACTCAACAAACGTAAACTTAAGATTTGTGCATTCCCTTATATGTAAATTTCACACCAAAAGAAGAAAACTGCAAACAAATGTTGAATTCAACTTAATGATATGTGTACTGAAGAACTTAGAAAGTAGGGATGTCTAATTTACTTTGAAATGCACTTTTTAAAATTTATTTAATTTTATTTATTTTTGGCTGTATTGGGTCTTTGTTGCTGTGCGCAGGCTTTCTCTAGTTGCGGCGAGCGGGGGCTACTCTTTGTTGCGGTGTGCGGACTTCTCATTACGGTGGCTTCTCTTGTTACAGAGCACGGGCTCTAGGTGCATGGGCTTCAGTAGTTGCGGCTTGAGGGCTCAGTAGTTGTGGCTCACGGGCTTAGTTTCTCCGTGGCATGTGGGATCTTCCCAGACCAGGGCTCGAACTCTTGTCCCATGCATTGGCAGGTGGATTCTTAACCACTGTGCCACCAGGGAAGCCCTGAAATGCATTTTTAAAGAGATGAATTGATAGATGAATAGAGGAATTACTAAGTGCATAAATATGTGATAAAACTTAATGGTAGAATTCAAGTGAAGGAGATATGGGTGGTCACTATAAAATTCTCCCCTTTTCACTGTTTGTCTAGTCTTCCCTGGTGGTCTAGTGGTTAGGATTCGGTGCTCTCTCTCACTGTTTGTCTAACAGTTTTCATAATAAATGTTGGGAAAATTTTGCCTTGAATTTTTGTGAGCGTTCATTTTAACTTTCCAGCCAGATTACTGTCCAAAAGACAGAGGACGTTATGTAAAGAAGGTTATTGAGTCCATTATTCTTTTTTCCACAGATGGAGAAACTGAGTCCTGAAGATGATGAATGACTTCACCAAGATCAAATGGCAAGTTAGGGGAATATCTGACTCCTACTTAGTTTCTTCCCAGTGCACTAGGGGCAACTGAAGTCCATAACTCACCCCAAGAGGATCCATGAAAGGGCTTCTGGAAAGCCCACTAAACTCCCCAAAACCAAATGTAAAAATTGGAGTGTATGTTCAGATGTGCATTTTCCTGAGGAGACAATTCATAGCTTTCAAATGATCCTTAAGTAGTCTGTGACTCAAAAGAGGTTACTGTCTCTTTAAAAAGTTATGAGGGCCAATTTCTTTTCATCTGCCTTCCCTGGAAGTACCAAACACAGTGTTAAGACATTCAAGAAATATTTTTAAACTGAGAGTGTTTTATTGATCAGTGTTAAACTGATAATATTTTTAACTGATTCGTCATAATGGTATTCCAGAAGGCTTTTTGAAGTTCCCAGATTGTAAGGTTGTTTATAACGTAAGACACTCAAGCTCTTTCTCATTTTTAATTATTGTTGAGCTTGTCCCTTAGGGTCCACATAAGGCTGGCTAAGCTCTGAAAAAAGAGTTGCTTCTCTTTTCCACTTCTTTAGCATTCACAGATCACTGTGTTGTTTAGCAAAATCCATCCAAGGCTTTCAATTCTTAATTTCCAGCAAAATACTTTCTTATGCAACATCCTTCAAGTTCAGGCTGTAAGTTACCTGCTTTTGCATATGGGGTGAGTAAGGGGTTGCCTGTAAGCACAGAGTTAGGCTTGTGTGCTCTCGTCTCTGCCATGAGCTAGAGGAAAGCCATCTTCCTGAGCTTTAGGGTCTTTTTTTTTTTGCCTCTGAATTAATACTTCCTGAAGTATGTATGACACAAGGTTTTGTCACTATGAAGTGAATTATTACTTTTAAAATTGTTTGAAGAGTATGAAGCAACAAATAAGATATATTTGGTCAAGCCAAGGGGGCAAAAATAGATATAGATATAATTTTTATACTCTAAGAGGCCCAAGAAGTTGTAAATTATTGAAGAAATGAATGATTTGGCAGAGCTGCTTCCAACATTGGGGGGGAAAATATCCCTCATCTCATATAAGCATCATACCAGAGTGACTGTCCCCTCTACCTGTGCCTGAGTTTGCCATCCCACTATTTTTCTTATTTGTCAACTCAGTCAATGCCTACCTTGATCTCCTAAAGGCCACATTTGTTAAGTAAATATCACAGAAGCTTATAAGCTAACTGCAACAGGTTTCACCTGAATCTCCTAAGGATAAATTGAATAAACAGGCCAGCACAGCTAAAACAGGAATACCTGTAAATCTGCTTGGGCTTCCAAAAGAAAAAGAATTGTTCAGGAAGTAAAAGAGTCAATGAGACAAATTAAAGGAAATAAAGAATTCTGGTGCGGACTGAACTGACAAGCTCAAGAATAAAATGATAAAGACCTTTAATCACGTCAGAAAGTCTATAAAACTATGTAAGTACAAGAACAAGAAAACGTTAATGATAAACCTTATCCTGTTACATAAGAAACAAAATGAACTGCCGAAACTTCAGAAAGGTCAGCTCTATCAGATAGTATATCTGTATTGAATGCTCATATTGAAAACTAACTGGAAGCCCAATGAAGAATTTTCTAAGAAAGATTGCTCTTTTTAATGACTCAGATTATATCAAATATGGAAAGCTCTTGGACCTTTGTAATTACCCATGAGAACATGCTTGGGCTCATCCCATCCCACTGGAGGCCACCTTAGATCAGACTGCTAGTTGATCAACTAGTGTGTGAGCCCTAGATGAGCCCAGAAAAATCACCCAGCCAAGCCCAGCCGACCCACAGAGATCAGTAGAATCACCGAGCCAACCTACAGCTCAGTCTCCCCAGAAAATACCCCTTATGGAGTGGGAGCAAGGGCAAAGTGGGGAGACCAGTGAGAAGGATACTACAGTGCGCTCTACTGACAGCCCCTAAACTGCCGGTCAATGCTAACCTCACACAGAGAGAGACATCCAGGCATGATGCAGCTTCCGAGGTAATGTAGCAGGGAGTACACAGTACCACTTATGAAGTAGTCTTCCCCAATAATAGGAGATGCTCTGACCAAACATCCAGATCTAACTACTAATTTACAAGAAATACAGGGGACAGAAAACATGTTGATAACGGGGATGCAATCAGCCAAATTGAAGCTACGGAAAACTCTGTAGGACAAAGTACCTGGTTTCTTCAACAAATAAAGGGTAAGGAAAAAAACAGAGACACAAGTCAACCATAAAAAACATTTATGAGACAATCAGGGAAATTTTAAGAGTAACTGTATACTTAACAATAGTAAGGAATTCCTGAGAATTTTCTTAGATGTGATAATGTATTGTGGTTATTTTTTTATAGTCCTCGTAGGAATACATACTGAAATATTTATGGATGAAAAGATAGGATATTTGGATTTGCTCCAAAATAATTCAGTTGGGAGGAGGGGATGGGTGGGAGTATAAACAAAACAAGATTGTGCGTAAGTTGACCATGGCTGAAGTTGGGTGATGGATACGTGGGGCCTCGTTTCTCTCTACCTTTGTACATATCTGAATTTTTCCATTTAAAAAATGTTTTAAAAGTATGAGAGAATATCATTTACATACAACATATGACAGGAAAAGGTTCATGGATACTGCTCTTCCTCATGATTGACAATTAAGCCTTTCTATTGCAAGAAGTGCCTCTCCTTTGCAGACGCTTGTTTCTCTGGGGACCCCCAATGACATTATTCATGCAGAGATGCCCCCCTGGCTAGAGGCTGGCTGCAACCAACTTAAGAAAGAAATGAAGGCAAGGTAGAAACATGTATCTTCCTTGTGTGCCTGTAGACTGTGTTTTAGTGTATACACACTGAATGACTACCTTTGTTAATTAACCAGTTTTTAAATTATTAAAACAAAATCAAGTTCCTGACAAAAAATCCAAATAGCATAGAAGATAGGGAAATGGTGAAAAGTAAAAGTCTTTCTCTCAACACCCAATCTCACTCCCAGAGGTGTGGAACCACCTAACTACACATTCTTGAACGTTCTTTTAGAAATATTCAATGCATAGTCAAGTGTGTGTGGGTGTGGGTGTGGGTGTGTGTACGTGCACGCATGCGTATGTGTTTGGAAGAGTTATTTTTAAGGAATATTTGATTAAGCACAAGAACAATCTGGCTTTTGGTTAATTTTATTATAAAATATTATTAGTGAGTGTATAATACATCTTTATTTGGCAGCAACACTTTAATACTCACAGAGCTGTATATTCATACAACTTAATCATGGCCCTCTTGTCACAAATGATTTTCTGTATCATTCTAATATAGCTATTTCTATTTTTATTGATCATTTGAATATATAGCTGAATTTTTCACCCTAATATAAAACAAGATACATTAAAATGAAAACAAATTAATGGCTTCTTTATCATTGTTTCTTTAAATTCTTCAAGTTGAAAATGTTTAGATGGATTTTCCTTTGGGGCTGTTATGGCGCTGACTCTCATCGACAAAGTTATACAAAATTTGAGTGCATGAAAAGAACAAGACTGTTTATTCTTAAGTCATCTCCCTGATTTAGGAGTAAACATGGTTATGTTAGAGATATATGCAACAAATTTTTCAAAATATATTAAAATTGTGAGTAGTTTTTTAATACGACCGCTCTGTAATTTTTAAACTTCAGTTCTTAAAAGTTGTAAGGTTTGCAGCAATAAACAAAAATGTTTAATTCTTTAAAAATTTTTAATCCACAATTTTCCACACAACTATTATTGCACTTCAGATGTCTCTCAATTGAAATTTGCCTTCAGATTCTTTTTTTCCTATTAACTCTTTTAAATATTTCAAGATTCACCTCATGCTTGAGTTACCCATCACAGTACTATTTTTTTATATTGCCCCTATTGCCATGTGCTCATTTTGTTTGTGCTCCTCCTATGATTACACATTTTTCAACTTATTGAAAAAGAAAGAGTAACTCTTACTTTGGTTACTTGCAGGGCTAGCTTCATGGATGTGTGACCTGGGCAGTCACATAGCCCCACATTCAGAAGGGCCCCATACTTGGTTTAATGTGCTACTGTCACTGTGTTGAAATTCATAATAATTTTATCTTTGAACTTGTGTTTTGTAAGTGAAGTCCAAAGGCACAGCATAGTGCAGCATAAGCAGATATGCACAATATATGTGTGTCCATAGTTCCTTGCCAGCCCATTTGCATGTAGCGGTCCTGGTGCTGCATGAGCACAGAATTCTAGTGGACTCAGCATGGGAGTTCAGCAGGACTCAAAGCAAGTACAAGGTAAGCATTTTATGGAAGACATTGGCTTCTGTGGAGTGTTGGTAGAATGTGCATGTATCGAGAAGTGAAATAAAAAACAGTTGAGGGCTTCCCCGATGGCGCAATGGTTGAGAGTCTGCCTGCTGATGCAGGGGACGCGTGTTCGTGCCCCGGTCCGGGAAGATTCCACATGCCGCGGAGCGGCTAGGCCCGTGAGCCATGGCCGCTAAGCCTCTGCGTCCGGAGCCTGTGCTCCGCAACGGGAGAGGCCACAACGGTGAGAGGCCCTAGTACCGGAAAAAAAAAAAAAAAAAAAAAACTGGAATTCCACGATAAAAAGATGAATGGTAAAAATCATACCAGTAATTTAAACTGTCTAATTCTTCTTTACTTAAAGCAAAACTAAGTAATAATAAAAAAGCAATGTGACAAGTCAAGAGAGAGGCGGTGGAAGAAAGGAAAAAGCTTTATATTTTAGTAACTTTAATGGCACTTTTTTCCTGACTTTTGAACAAAGGGCCCCAACATCTTCATTTTGCCCTGAGCCTCACAAACTCTATAACTGGTCCTAGTTACATGATTTTTGTCTTCCCCAGGAATCCTCCTGCAGGAAACATGTTTTCCATTCTTAAGTCATTAGTTCACTCTCACAGCTGAGGTTTGGCTGGAGAAAGAACGTCTTTATTTTGGCAAATGGGCAGAACTGGCAAACAGAAGTAGCAAAAGGAATAATCGTGTATCCTGACATGTAGTATGGAAAAATGCTTAAGCTCTTATAGATTAGGTTTTCTTTGCTTCGTTGTGGTTTACAGCTGTGGATTTTTCACACTGAAGAGCAGTTGTCAAATAAATATTTTTCCTTCATCACTTCTTTACAAAAGCTCAAGACTTCCCAGGGCCGTCTTGCTGTGAATTTTCTTTTCTCTTAGAAGTACTAAAAACAACCCAAGACTAACTAAGAGCTGTGTTGTTAATTTTGATTCTGTGCTTTTCTGTCAATGTCTCTGATGAACCATCTTCAGACTATTTCAACAAATGTTTATGGAGAGCTAGCTCTGTGAAAGCCACTGTGCTAGGCACTTGGGATACCAAGTGAAATAGAAAGATTCCCTAGCCTCAAGAGATTTTGATCTGAAAGTCCTCCAGAGGGAACAAATTAGGCCAAATGTGATGGTAAGTGATCTGGTGGTTCATAGGGAACATTCTTTTGGATTTTTTCCCCACACTCAAACTAGTGAATTCTATTTTTCAGGGTACATGAATCATTCCCTCATGACAAATTAAGCACATTAAGTTAATTGGAGTACACTGGATAAATATATTATTGCTTCAGGAAATGGCAAGAAGGGACTGAAATTGACTCATTTGGAAGGAAAATGCTACTTTGAAAATAATTGGTATCCTCTGGAGTTGAGATTTCAGTTTCTCTGATTTGAAAATCTAAGTACAGAAATGCTTCCCATGAGAACCTGACCCAAATAAAACTCTGCAAGTCCCAAATCTGCGATTCAGAGGTACTCCTCTGACAATGATCAAAACCATTCCTCACGTTGTGACAGGCTGCTGTTACACTTCTGGTGTCCCTTCATCCGAAAGTCTCTGAGGTCTTTGTTTTCAACAGTCACTCACTCTTCTTCATTCTCAGCACCTACATTAAGAGTTATAACTTGTCATGTGCTTTTACTACCGGGCTCTTGAGAGTTGTGCTGTAGTTCTATTATAAAAATGTTCCAGAAAATGATTTCACATCTATTTTAAATTATTTGCTTAATGTTAGAAGGCAGAAATTCTTTGGCAGTTGTTTTCATAGAATGCTCATGGATCCTTTTACCCCCAACAGTCCCCAGTTACATCATATTTATCTATTCCCCAACATCTTTCCTTCTTCCTTGCAATAGTACTGATTTTTAGCTGGGCATGTGGCCACTTGGTAAAAGACATTTCCCAGCTTCCCTAGCAGCTAGGTATGGCCATATGACTAAGTTATATCTAATGTGATAAAGTAATATATATATGTAATAGCCTTCTTTCCTGTTGGCTGGAATGCAAACGTGACAGCCGGAGCTTTAGCAGCCACTTTGGGCCAGGAAATGGAACACTAGAGACAGTAAAGCCAAAAGACGGGGGAGCCTGAATCCCTGATGACTTCAAGGACTGTCTACAGAAGTAGAAATCAAGAAATCGAGAAATATTTTTACATGGAGAGAAATAAAGCTCCACTTAAGTAAAGCCACTATTATTTTGGGTTCCTGTTACTTGCTACAAGGTCTAAACCTAACTGATGTATTTTCTTATAGATTCCTGGTTTATTCCATCTTAGGTGAATTCATTCTTAATACTTATACTTTTTTCTCTACCTTGAAAATCATTACTCCTTCTCCTAGAGATTCCTTGAGAAAAATTATGCTTTTCACAGCTCTGGTTAATTCATCCTAGTTATAAAAAGGATTTAAACAGCAGAATAGCTGCAAACATTAAAGTAATAGCTGAAAATACCAGTTATTGGCTTTCTGCCATATTCTAATTCTGCTAAAGCGTGCTATATTCTAATTCTATCTAAAGCATTCAGCCCTAAGCCCACCTCTAGGTTGGTTTCTGATCCAATCCATCCCACCAGTTTCCACAATTCAACATTTAATTAGCAAAAAAAAAAATTTGTTTTTAAGGAACAGGGCATCTGGGTTCCATCTCAAGCCTGGGACAAGTCTGATGGAAGCATCATTTCCCTTCCAATGTGGAGGTTGGGAGAACATTTCCTGTGGTAGCCATTGAAGTTGTTGCTGGAATGGGGAAGTTAGGAGATGCTGAAGTTGTAAGCCAGAAGACAACTGGAGCACTTCCAGACAGAAGGACAAGGTAAGAACTAGATGGATAAATGAGCTATATGGATAAATGAGTTATAGTCACCTGTGGAGAAAGTCTCAGTGGGATCGGCGAGCACCAGATTGGGTCTAGAAGAGTAGTTTAGGATTTAGTCTAGCAGCAGAGTAAACAGCAGAGGAGCCTTTTACCTCGTTCCCTGCAGACAGTGTTAGAAGAAGTTCCAGTGGCCTCAAAATTATAAATAAGTCTAACCCGGAAGACCAGAATGGGCATTCTTCCAAAGAAGACATACAGATGGCCAGCAGGCACATGAAAAAATGCTCAATATCACTATTCATCAGAGAAATGCAAATCAAAACTACGAGACATCACCTCACACCTGTCAGAATAGCTATCATCTAAAAGACCACAAATAACAAATGTTGACCAGAATGTGGAGAAAAGGGAACCCTCGTACACTGTTGATGGGAATGTAAATTAGTGTAGCAACTGTGAAGAACAGTATGAAGTCTCCTCAAAAAACTAAAAATAGAACAGTTATTTGATCCAGCAATTCCACTCCTGGGTATATATCCAAAGAAAACAAAAACACTAATTCAAAAAGATACATGCACCCCAATGTTCATAACAGCATTATTTACAATAGCCAAGATATGTAAGAAACCTAAATGTCCATCAGTAGATAAATGGATAAAGAAGATACAGCATATGTGTGTGTGTGTGTATATAATGGAATACTATTCAGTTGTAAAAAAGAATGAAATTTTGCCATCTGCAACAGCACAGATGGGCCTTGAAGGCATTTTGCTAAGTGAAATAAGTCAGACAGAGAAAGACAAATACTATGTGATCTCATTTACATGGGAAATCTAAAAAAAAGAAAAAACCAAGCTCATAGAAAAGAGATCAGACTTGTGAGGGGAAATTGAAGGAAAGTTTTCAAAAGGTACAAACTTCCAGTTATAAGATAAATAAGTACTAGGGACGTAATGTACATGATGACTATAGCAAACACTGCTGTGTGATAGGCAGGAAAGTTAAGACAGTAAATGCTAAGAGTTCTCATCACAAGGAGAAAATATTTTTTCCGTTATTCTTTTCTTCTTTCTTTTCTTTTTATTGTGTCTATATGAGAAGATGGATGTTAGCTGAACCTATTCACAATATATGTAAATCAAACTGTTATGCTATACGCCTTAAACTTATACAGTGTTATATGTCAATCATTTCTCAATAAAACTGTAAATAAATACATACATAATAAAGCCTAAGATCATGAACAAATTACTACAAATATAAGATGGACATGCTGGCAGGTTAAGGTAACAATCTTAAATAAAAATCATAACTGGTTAAGATGAATGAAAATTAAGTTACATAAGTGGGTAACTTCATAAAAATAAAATTTTGAAGAAATTTATGAATGTAATTATAACTATAATTGATTTAACTTTTGAATTTGCATTTGATTTAAGTCTTTAATTTGATCTAGATGGAAAGGCTAGTACTAATACTAAATGATAGTGACCAATATAAGGGCTACTGTCCATTTAAAACCACTCAGTTTAAAAAGAACCTCGCAAAGAACCATTTCCATCATGCAAATCCTGATGCATTTAACAAATTCATCTTAATTAAAAGTCTTAAAATGTCAAGAATGTTGGAAATTAAATTAATAATTGAAACTAACCATTCCCAAACAATATTAGAATATATTAGTTGGAATAACTGGGCTTTAGTTCCTAAAAGAGCAATAGTAAAATACATCAAGCAGTGGAAATACATATCCAGAATGTAGCAAGAAAACCAAAGTAAGAGATAGTGGCTGAACTCCAGTGAGCCTCAGATAGACTCCTTTCCCATTCCCTACAATGAAGTCATTTGGAGAACAGCTTTTTATCCCTGAGAGATGAAACTGGTTTAGCTACAGAGCTTTCTGTTCTTTCCTCTTTTTTTCTTTTCCTTACTGTAAAATAGTTCTTCCCAGTGTGGTGGGCAGGCTCATCAGTGAGGGAGCATGGGTACCTCCAGGAAGAAGGCTTAGAATGGGGGAGCTGGCCAGGTCTAGCAGACACCCGAAGCGAGCTAGTCTGCTTTGACCGATGTCCCGGAGTGTAGAGAGAGTGCTGAGAAAGCATCAGTTTGCAATCTGATTTCCTTCCTTGCCTAGAGGCCAGATCTGATGCCTTTCACACCAAAGAATACACAGAGTAACAAACTTTGAACTATTAACAGGAAATGTATAAAACAAAGTATTTACTGAATGTTACTATGTACTTAGTACTTGATGGACACAAAACAGTAGGTATGAATTCTGCCTCTTGTTTACAATAAAGTTGGCAAAACAAGGAACAAGCATGTGTAATTATCTTTCCATGTATCTGTATCTTCCACTAGACTATAAATTCTAGGACAGCAGAGATTATATTCATCATATTCACAGTTGCCCATTATAGCCCAGTCCCTGCCCACTCAATAAATAATTGAATAAATAAATGAACATACACCTTTGAAGTAACAACAAAAGGTAGCCTCTACACAGTCAGCGACCAAAGTGAGGGGTAGAAAATTAAAGCCTGAAGCAGTTAGAGAAGCGAAGATAGCTAAATGATAGTCAAGGGGTTTGGAGGTAAGGTTAGAATTGGGCTTTCCCATTTCGTACAGAATAGAAGAAGCTCTCCCTGTTGGCTAGAGCCTGGCAGCCTATCAAATGTGTAAAGCATTCCCAAGAGAGGGCATAAAGCAGCAACTCCAACGTCAAAGCTGCTGTCCCCATATGGGACAACATTGGTCTTGTGGTAGGGCTTCCCAGGATAATCTCTTCTCAGGAGTCTAGAGACCTCCAAACAAATGACTTTATTTGGTCACTAAACTGTTCCTTAAAGTATCCAAAGCCTGAAAGCCTTAGATATAAAGCTTGATTATAATACTGGGATATTATATTGATTATATATACTAGGGATTCCCTGACAGTCCAGTGGTTAGGACTCCACGCTTCCACTGCAGGGGGCATGGGTTCAATCCCTGGTGAGGAAAATAAGATCCTGCATGCTACACAGTGTGGCCAAAAAAATCACTGTAATTTAGGTGCCAATGATAGGTCTGAAATGTAAGGATTCGGCTGCCTTTTAGCTCTATGACTTTTAAGAATCAGTAAATGCCTGGGCTGCCCAGCTCCAGATTGCCTGGCCACTCTAGACAAAAGGCTATACCCAGGGGAGGGGCCTCATGGCCAACACTCCAGGACAGCCCAGGGCAACAGGACACCACCCAGTCCAGGTCTCTTTTCTTGTCCTGGTGAGACCCCATCAATGCAAATGTCATATCCCCTTTGACTGGAAGAGGAAGGATCCAGTTTTCTGGAGGACTCATAGCTATTGGAATAACTCCACTCACATTCTTTTCCCATCAGCATGGGCCAAACCCAGTCTGGAGTGGTAAGCATCTAGATCCCTCTTAGGCTAGGTCACCTCCTCTTTCTTCCCCAAAAGTTCTGGTTAGCAGCAATAAAGCTTGTGTATCAGTTGGAGTCTCAGCAGAAAGCTGATAATATGGGGACTGTTTGAGGAGATTTTGGTAAAAGGACTATTTACAAGGTTATGATCAAGGTATAAGGAATGAACAAGGAACAATACGATAGTGCACTGGGGTTATTTTTACCCTGCACTAACAAGAGTGTAGAGAAGTTACCGGAACCTGAAGACTGAGGGGTTGTGCCCAGAGGGCTGCCAGACAGAAGCTAGGACACAGCCAGCCTGACCCAAGCCCGCAGGGAGGAGACAAGAAAGATAAAACTCTCCTCCCTCCAGTCTCCTTGGGCAAAACCAGCAGAAAGTTGGAGGGCAAGAGAGCCCTTTAGAACCTAGGGGCAGGACAGGAATAAAGACACAGACATAGAGAATGGACTTGAGGACACGGGGAGGGGTAAGGGTAAGCTGCAATGAAGTGAGAGAGTGGCATGGACTTATATACACTACCAAATGTAAAATAGATAGCTAGTGGGAAGCAG
Organism: Globicephala melas; assembly: GCF_963455315.2. Taxonomy (NCBI): domain Eukaryota; kingdom Metazoa; phylum Chordata; class Mammalia; order Artiodactyla; family Delphinidae; genus Globicephala; species Globicephala melas. The sequence continues at coordinate 56,588,430 of NC_083320.1, forward strand.
CCGCATAGCACAGGGAGATCAGCTCGGTGCTTTGTGTCCACATAGAGGGGTGGGACAGGGAGAGGGGGAGGGAGACGCAAGAGGGAGGGGATATGGGAATATATGTATGCATATAGCTGATTCACTTTTTATACAGCAGAAACTAACACACCATTGTAAAGCAATTATACTCCAATAAATATATTTTAAAAAAAAGAGAGAGCCCTTTAGTGCAACTTCTGCCTACCAATTCTGATGCAGGGAGCAAGGTGGAGAAGGGTAGGCAGGGATCTCATAGGACAAATGTCAGCTCTGCCACTCAGCTGTGCTCTGTCTATTCTCCATGAGTCTGTGTCTGTGTAAAGACCCACTTGTTCCAAGTAAAAAGGACCTCCTTCTAAAATCAGTCCTTAATCAGTGAGCCACAGGCAAATGGAATCATGGGATTGGGAACCTAAATTCTAATCAGCCAATGAATGGCTGTGTGAGGCTGGGAATAGTAAGCTTTCCTGTATTTAGGCTTAGACACTCTTCACTGTCTCATGAGTGTATTGTGAGGATATTTGCAGGACTTGATTATACGTTGATCCCCTTTTTTTCTACAATTGCTTTCCTTAATGGATTAATAACTAGAAGCTTCCCTAGTTATTGACTTTTTCAAAATCAATCTATTTCCCTGTCTCTCTGTCTCTCTCTTTCATTGTTTTATATTCTTTCCCACCGCACTTCATCTGATATTGAAATCTGCCTTGTGGTGTGCTGTGAATACTTCTGTGGTTTAATTCCATGTTCTGTAAAAAGGTGATCCTTCAAGTCTAACAAGAATCACCCCAATGGCACCTTACATAATCCTGATACTATCACAACTTGTTCAAAATGCAAATATTGTTTAAAATATCCTTACAATATGGAGGTAAAATGCCAGAAGCCACAGTATTCAAAGAATAATTGATTCTATATGATTATGAATATGATGATAATAATGATAAATAATAGGTTTACATACTACATATGTTTACATATTATTAAATAAATAATGGGTGTTTCCTATGTGCCAGGCACCATACTATGTACTTTATATATATCATTTCAGACAGATTATTATTAGGTATTATTAGGTCCCATTATTACCGCTACTTTGGAGAAGAAGAAAGTGAGATTTAGTGAGGTTAGATAACTTCCCCAATGTTGTAAAATATTACTCAGATTCAAGACTCAAATCTAGATTTGTCTAACGCTATAATCCATGCGCTTGACACTACAATATTATTGAATTTCAAAGCAGGCAGGTGATTCAAACCCTCTAACCACGTAATCACACCTATAATAAATTCCTAATCCAGAAGGAAGATAACACCAATCGGAGATAGATAGTAGTGATGGTTGCACAACAATGTAAATGTACTAATGCCACTGAACTGTACACTTAAAAATTGTTAAAATGGTAAATTTTATGTTATGTATATTCTACCACAACAAAAATATTAAAGAATTCAACAAGAAAAAAGAAAGCAGTATTTCAAACAAGAACAAGTAATTTTTTAATATGTTGTTTTAAATGCTTGTGTTATGAAATTAAAGATTAAGTTAAATATTATAAATATACATTACCTATTTTGTTTGCATGTATAAAATTGTATATTCAATTTTAGCAGAAAACTTTTAAATTATCTTCTTATTGAGGAGATGGAATTTCTCTTGTTTGATATTGCCATATATTTGCGTGTGGCAATTTTCAACCCAAAATCAACAGCCATCTAAATTAATATTTAATGAAGAGAAAAACAAAGATAACTTTGGACATGAAGTGACTCAGAAATTTTGCCATCCACTGACCACTGAGGATTATCTGAGGACTTACTACAACAAACGGAGAACTGTACCAAGGAAAAACCAAAGTGGTGAAAGAAAAAAAGAAGACAGCACGAGATACACAAGACGATAATTGCTGTTATTTTCAACTGCAAATTGAAATAACAAAACAGAAAGTAACCAACATGCCCAAAGAGAACGAGGAAATCAGGTAAGTTATTGTACTTCCACTTACGAGAATATTATGCCGCCAATAAAAGTTGTAAGTACAAGGCTTCCCTGGTGGCGCAGTGGTTGAGAATCTGCCTGCCAATACAGGGGTACGTGGGTTCGAGCCCTGGTCTGGAAAGATCCCATATGCCGCGGAGCAATGAAGCCCGTGTGCCACAACTACTGAGCCTGCGCGTCTGGAGCCTGTGCTCCGCAGCAAGAGAGGCCGCGATAGTGAGAGGCCCGCGCACCGCGATGAAGAGTGGCCCCCGCTCGCCGCAACTAGAGAAAGCACTCGCACAGAAACAAAGAGCCAACACACCCAAAAATAAGTAAATAAATAAAAAGTTGTAAGTACAAAGATTTTTTATAGCCATATGGAAATACTTTGAATCTTTTGACTTGGGAAAGATCCTTTATATCACATTTTTTAAACGGTCAGAGGAAGAATGAGAAGGCAATAGAGAAAAACCAAGCCCAGTCTGGTGATTTGCCTCAGTTACATAGGATTCTGCTGTTAAAACTTCACACATTTCACAGAATGATAACTTACACCCTTCCATTTGCGAGGCACTGGGTAAAGACACAATCAGGCAGAAATGAGGGGTGGGAGGAAGAAGAGGAAATAAAGATGACTCCCTATCCCCAAATTATCAGAAAAAGACAGAGAAAGATGTATCAATTATGGAATGATAGTAAGTATCTAATTATGCGCCAGCTGCCAATCAAAGCCATTCTCTACAAAATTGCCCACCCTGGATTGCCAGTACGGTAGTCAGGGTCTTCACACCTAGTACAGGAACTTGTAATGTAAGCTTTTAGGAAAGGGGAGACAGCTAGCTCTCTCAGCCCAGTTCAGATTAGAATGATACATATTTAAACTGTTTCCTCCAGACACCCGTAAGAAAGTAATTGTTTACTCCAGTTTACTGTTTGAAACAGGAGGTGAACCCCCAGAGGACTCAGAACTTTATTTTAGCTCCGACTGTCACTAGTTTGGGAACTCCTCCAGCTCGACAAGGCTCACTCGGGGTTTGTGATTCAAACATAGTTGCTCCCAAGGCTCCAACCAAATGACAAATGTCTTCATCTGAAAAAGGTTTTTATTCTACTCTTCTGAAAAAGGGAAATGTATTGCCTTTTTTGTTGTTGCTTGTTTTTATTTGTTTTGAGAGGAGGTTTTATTCAGCCCGTGGCAGACAAAGATGTCTGTGTCCTAATCCCCGGAAACTGTGGATATATGTTCCAGAGCCAAGAAGAATTCAGGTTACAGATGGAGTTCAGGTTGCTAGTCAGCTGAGCTTAAAATAAAAAGATTATCCTGGGTTATCCAGTATTCACAAGGGTCTTTAAAAGTGGAAGCAGGAAGCAGAAGAAGAATCAGTGTCGAGTGATGTGATATGACAAAGACTCACCCTACTATTGCTTGCTTTGAGGATTCTGAACCAAGGAATACAGAGCCTCTGGAACCTGGATGTGCCAGGAAACAGGTTCTCCCCTAAGGCCCCTAGAAAGGAATATAGCATTGCCAACACCTTGACTTTAGGCCAGTGAGACCCACATCAGATTTCTGACCTCCAGAATTGTAAGGTAATCAGTTTGGATTGTTTTAAACCACTAAGTTTGTGCTACTCTGCTAAGGCAGTTACAGAAAACTAATACCAGCCACAAGCCAAACAACAAATTACTAAAGGATACCTTTTTCAGTCTCATTTAGATTAAAATGGTTGTTTTACTAGGAAGGATTGCACAGAGATATAAGGATTCTTTGGGGCCTGGCTTATAGGACTACTGTGTAGGCAGTCTAAGCCTGCTGTCGTAATCATTACAAGTGGTGGCAGAAACAGCAGTCTTAAATTTCTCATTGATTTTTCACACTCAGTTGTGATAGTAACTTTCATCCACCGCAGAAATTGATTCCAGTTAGTGAAGAAACTGGAAAATATAGGCTTGTTTATTTCAAGGGAAATGAATGGAAAAATAAAGACATTTAACTTCTCCTGACACTCTGAGAGCATAAAGCCTGTTTTCAGCTTTAAGTCTAAGAGTTCAGAGACATTTTGACCAAGGCCAAAAAAAAAAAAAAAAAAAAGTGCTTTACAGTCCATCTAAATCAGAGGGGCCTGGCTTTTTAAACCTTGTCCTTCATGTGGGTAAGTGAGATGAAACCCATTAATCTATTCTAGAAAGGTAAAGGGCCAAGTCCATCCTCCAGAGATGAGAACACGTGACTCTAAACGGTTCAGCCATTTTAAAGCTAAGGCTATGTTGTGATGAACTGGTAAGTGCAAAGAGATGGACTCTTACCTGAAAATTCCATGGGATTTTCTTTCCTTTTTCACCCCCCCTCAAGAGTCTGTGAATGGAGCTTGAGCGACAAACATGGATGCTAAGAGGTAGATTCTCTTCTGAGGATGTACTTGCTGAGCTTCCATTTACACTTCGGGGAATTATGTGGGAGAATATATCCCTAATATTCTATGTTTCGTTTTTTTTTTCAATTAACAGTTATGTTTAGTCAATCCCCAGCAGGATTGTTGGTGAGATTGTTGGCTTCCTAATGCAAGTTTCTTTTCAGTTAGCTGAGCTAATGTTGATGACCTGTTTTCACTTGGTGATGCACTGTTAGATATATCCACTGTCTACCTAAATGCATTTGAGAATTAAATTTTGTCTGGGAAGGTTTGCTCATTCAACCTAGGGATTAGAAATTATATTGACCCAAGGAGCAAGATGTGCTATATTTAGTCTGGGACCAGTGCCAAGCATGCACAGCCAGACCAAGAAATTAGGGGTCCCCAACATCATTTTTACTCCAGTAACTTATAAAACATCAAGGTTAGCAGTTAAGCTACATCGTTTGAAAGTTATAATTCCCAGGTTTCAAATTATTTTAATTTTTTTTGTTTGGAGCCTTGTTTTCAGATCAGTGATATTCAGTGCTTGAAGGGAAAGGAAGGCACTAGGAGGGGAAAGAACTGACTTTTAGCAAGGACCAACCTATATTTCTATTCCCATTCTGCAATGAAGAAAGCAATCTACGAGGAGGCTAGTTAAGTAAATTACAGAAACGCACAATCCAACTGGTAGCAGGGTTAGTATTCCAGCCCATACCTTCCTGACTCCAGAACCCATGCCCTTTTCTTGTTACTATTCATCCTCCCTTTGCATGAGAGAAAAGGAGTGTGTATGTTTCATTTCAGTTGGAGAACTGAGACCATTCTAATAATGGAATGAGTTCAGGCTTCTGACTCAAGCTTCCATTCCTATTTTAGACAATCATTTTCCTCCTCTTCTGCCTTTCCTTCCTAATAAAAGCACAAAAGAAATTAAACATTAAAACTCCAAGAGGAAAAAAATCTCTAGGAGGGCACAGATTGTCATTTATCTTTGTATCTCTAGTGCCTTGTACATTACCTGGCCCAGATTAGGTGCTTGTCACTGGCTTGTCTTAGGAAAGAATGAATTAATAAACCAATGAAGATCATTCTATTTATAATGCCTATTGGAACTGCTGTTTCACTTTCAAATGTCGAAAAGTATCTTCTTATTTTAAGCCAGCTGTTTTGATTATGTTAACTATTCCAAATTTCTGAAGTGTGTTACTAAAGACTGATTCTGGACATGGAACTATTTTTCCTCTCTCACTATACACAGACACACATATGCATATATATTTAGTACTATATTTTTATTGTGCTTCCTAAAATGACTTGAAACAGTTTATATTCAGAGGTGTAAGCACTCTGAGCTCCCAAGTAACATTCTCTGAAAGGGTTTTTTTAAATTTCATTAATTAAAAATTAGCTCTCTGAAAACGAGAGCATTCATAAGTCTCTCTAAAACATAGGTATCTCTTGGGCAGGATTTATAAATCGTCCAGCTGTAATGTAAAACAGTTTCAAAAACTTGGGTAGATGTGGATGATGAACCATTAACAAGGAATTAAGAAAAAAACAGTTCATATTTAAAATCTGGCTGCATTTGAAGCAGTGGTTATAGCTATATCTATGCAAACCCAGACAGCACTCAAACTTTCCAAAAGTAATATGTAATGATTCTCTGAGAATTATTCTCAAAATGTACACCTAATGTTTCCCACATTATACTTTTCTTTAGAATAAAATATAGCATCTTAAGTGTCTTTACAGCAAAAAGCAAATACATTTTGGAATTTTTCTTACATAGCATTCCATGAAATGCTTTATTTCCAAGTAAAAAAAAATCCTATTTGTAATTAATTAAACATAAGTTTTGCTTCAGGAAAAAAAACATTTCCAGAACTTGAAATAAAGTAGGACATTTTCTATGAAAGACTTTAGTTCATATCCTTAAGAAGAGAGTTTTTTTTTCATAATACCACCTTTGCAGGATGTTTTGGTATAATGAAATTGTCAATACACGTATAGGTCATACATGAGGTGTGTTTGGATTGATTATGTGTTCTAATAGCCTGAAATTTAAATGAAGAGGTTTTCTAATAAGAAGGTAATAGGACTATAGAGATCCTTGTATGGCATAAAAATACATGGGGAGGAGTGTTAAAATGTGAATGAGACTAATTGATCATCTTACCGGAGAAACGCTTATCTCAAGATGAAAAATGGCCACATTGTTGTTTGACATTTGGATTGTCGATGGCTTGACCAGAAGAAACCTTAGTCAGACACTCCAGAGACATGAGCAGTTCAAGAGAGCAGGTGCCTGGCAAAGGTCACCGATAGAATAATAGGGTTTTTTCTTCACAATCTTAAGAAAGTTATCTGATGCTGCTTATAGCTCAGTGAAAGGGGAATAAAATGATGGCCAAAAGTCATGCTTTTATTAAAAATAATACCACTCATATAGCAACCACTATGAAAACTCCAAAATTTCTTCATAATAGAATCCCTAAGTAGCATATCGAGATATGATATTCTATTCTTTGCTCATCTGATGTACATCAAAAGCAAAATATTGAATCTTTTTTTCAGAAAACATAAGCTAAGAAAATATCCAAGTTGCATCACAGTTATCTAGCTTGAAAATCATCCAAGTGAATAGAATTCTCAAGATAAGTTTAGACTGCATATTTGTTATTTCCATAATAAAAAGAGACTTTAGGTAAGCTTAAAAGTACTTTTAAAAAGAAATAAAAACAGGGCTTCCCTGGTAGCACAGTGGTTAAGAATCTGCCTGCCAATGCAGGGGACATGGGTTCGAGCCCTGGTCCGGGAAGATCCCACACACCGCAGAGCAGCTAAGCCTGTGCACCACAACTACTGAGCCCGCGTGCCTACAGCCCATGAGCCACAACTACTGAGCCTGAGCTCTAGAGCCTGTGAGCCACAACTACTGAGCCCACGTGCCACAGCTACTGAAGCCCGCACGCCTAGACCTTGTGCTCCACAACAAGAGAGACACCGCAATGAGAAGCCCACGCACCGCAACAAAGAGTAACCCCTGTTCGCTGCAACTAGAGAAAGCCGGCGTGCAGCAACGAAGACCCAACGCAGCCATAAATAAATAAATAAATAAAATTAAAAAAAAAAAAAGAAAGAAAAACAAAGATCCAAGAGGCCTCTCTACTCTGGCATTAAGATTTTCAGGTAGAAGGGTTGGTGGATCTTCTTAGTCATTCCATGCCCCTCTGCTAATTTCAGCATATTCTGTCCCCTGAAGCTGCTCACGCTAAAAGCTTTAATTTTTTTTAATTGTTTGGAATTTTAATACCCACATTAGCAAATACCACACAACCGAGTTATTTAACAACATGTTGGTAACAATGCTAAGGCTACTGGTGGACATGAGGCACTTCTAAACTTTGGACTCCTCACTCTTCAACAGGGAACAGATTTCACAAAACTGCAAATTTTAACCAAAGTAATGCCACCCTGAGGGAGATACAAAAGCTAGCACCATGCTTGGGGAAGTTAAAATTTCCTCACTACCTCCCGCACCCCAGAATTTTTGCACAGTGGATTTCAAGTTAAAATACACAGTATGGGCAGACTTGAAAGCAAACAAAATGTCAAAACAATGCAATATGAATATATATGAATCATACTATATATAAATGCAATATGAATAATATGAAGTCTGAAATGTGTGTGGGGAAAGGGGGAAAGGCAGTTCCATTCCCTTTTACCTTGATAAGAGTTGGCCGTACATGATCTTCAGCCATCCTACCTCGACCCTCCTCCCACACAACAAATGTACACTCCATCCTTGTCTGTCTTGGTCACTCTAGTAACAAAGCGCTGTCTCTAAGCATTATTTCCCCAATTCATGCTAACCCCATGGACTGTTCTGAAAATTATCTGATGGTGCTTATGAGTAACTAAACTAGCCACTGACCTTTTTTCTGCCCATAGCCATGTGAAACAAATTTTGAGTTTTTTAGGTATGAACAGTCTCATCTTTTTAACTAATGGCGTTATTTATCCATAGGCTCTGACAAGTACAGCACAGTTTGGGTAGAATCAAAGGTTGACCTAATAACCGAATCACTGTGAGATTAAAATTCTCGCTAGCACTGCATCCATGGTGCCTAGGCCACCCCCATATAGCTCGAAGAGCATGGAAGAAGCTCAAAAACTACATCTTACCTGTCCTCTTCAATCAGGAATCCACACTGTTAAGTCCCAGAGGAAAATGTATGAATCTCTGAAATACCCGTTTCCAGGTGGCTACCAGTTCCATGAATTCAGTAAAATTAGCTTTTTGCCAACATTATTTTTGCAAAATTCTCTGCAGATCAAGGTATCCCTTGCAGCCAAAGATTGCCCAAACCTCACAGCTTCTTATGACCTATACATGGGAGATAACTCCAGGATCCTCTGTGCTCCAGAAACAGCCCTGAGTCTGGAGCTCCAACTACCTTTGGAAAGCTGACAGATTACTTACAACCAAAGTCTCATGAAGGATCAAGCTGAATTGCCATCTATAGCGAGACAGTAGCATCCAATCTTCTATCTGATTTTGAGGTGGGTTGCATCCTAATCAAACCATTCAAGTGCTTGAAGAATTTTAGCACTGTCACCTCTGAATCATAAACCTTAAGCTAAGAATGGTGAACAAGGACTCCCAGAAGACACCCTGTCCACCACCATGGCCTTTGTCATTAACCTCTGTGATGTTTTCCACTACTCCTTAGGAAGAAGTCCATGTAAGTAATTCCAAAACTCTCTTTCTCTTTCTCTTGTCCCCTACTTTTTAAGGATGATAATAGTCACATTATCTAATATTGAAGTCCTCTGAGATGTTTTGTTTCAGATTATCATGCATCAGAGTCTGGGAAAATTCTGAATCTACCATTTCCTAGCTGTGTGATCCTGGGAGAATTATTTACCCTCTCCTGGCTTGTTTTTTTCAAAATGGAGCTAATAATACCTGCCTCACTGGGTACGTTTTAAGGATTAAATGATTATAAAGTAACTAGAATGTCATATGCACATAAGAGATGTTAGATTCTTTTTAACAAAAATTCAAATTTATTTACATAGAAACTTGTAAATGGATGTGTTTTTCTTTTGTCAGTAACGTCTTTAGTGTTAAATTATCTAAAAAAGAGGAATACCCAAGCTTGTTTAAAATTTGCACATTAAGGACTGACTTTAAATGTTTATATACATACAATATTATGCATTCTGTTTCTATTGTTTAGTTAACTTTATATTTTAAATAAAATTTCATATAATTCCAGTCTTTATAATATTTGTTTTGTGCATGCAAAATTTCCACAGAGGGATGTATGATAATTATTTAATTCTATTATTGGATATATAGTTTGTTTCCAGTTCTTCAATATTATCATCAATAATGTTGTGCGGGAGAGGAAACTTTGTGCCCAAGAGCTTTCTCTCATTGGTTAATTTTTCATTTCTTAGGATACAGTTCTAGAAATGGTATTACTGGATCAAAGAGTATGAACACATTTTTATGGTTTTGATCTGTTTCGTTAATTTTAAGTACCGGATAAGAAGAAAGTACTGTGAGGCGGGGTTATCAGAGGTCTGAATATGGAGAACTGAAAGATGGGGAAAGGAATATTTCAGGAAGAAAAAAATGCCTGAAAAAATAAGCAAAAGCAAGTAAAATCTTAATATGAATAAAAGACAAAAGGAAATTAACCTGAGAGAAGTGAAGCTTTTTTTGGCAGTAGTGGAAAACCAGGCTGGATGAGTTAAGCAAATTCTTACTAGAGGTGGCCCTTGAGAGTGAGATAAACCAGTTAAGCTTGGTGCAGTTTGCCTAGAGGCCAGGGGAGCAGCACAAATGAGAGAGAGAGAGAGAGAGGACACAGGAGTCACGGCAAATAGCTAGAATCAAAGCTTCCCATGCAATGTCAAATGAGGAGAACATGGAAAGTGAATCCAAACACTTGAAGAGAAAAGTGAGTAAAGGGACTTAGACATTAGTGTAAGACAAGGAAGAAAAGTATACTTCCCAAGAGTTCTCATCTGGCTGACTGGAAGTGAAGAGAAGTAGGTGTCACCACAGGGACAGCAGTCAGGTAACTGGGAAAGGGAACCTCCAGTTCTGAGGAGTAAATTGGTCAGGGGTATTGATTCTGAGTTGAGAGTAGGATATTCAGGTGGAAAAGTCAAGTATAGGCAGCCCTTACATTCTTCAGGACTTCAGTGGCTTAAGTAGGGTACACAGAAAACTAGGAGTTCATAGTACAGTAGATGACATCCTACCAGGAGATGGAGAAGGGAATGTGGAGCATCTGAGGTGGTCAGATGAGCCAAGGCCTTGGACCAAGGCAGCAGAAATCCCGACTTACCAGCATGTGGCCTGCCAGGACGGAGACATGAACATCAGAATTTTATCAGAAATCCTATCCCATTCTCTAGTGCCGTGATCAAATGCATAGTAAAACACCATTGTGGTGAAACATCAGGACAAACAATAAAATAAAATGTAGAATTATTTCATTTAAGGTAGGCGCAAAACTGGCAATGCTATTATAGGCTCAATCCATTTTATTTGGGGGCCAATAACACTGTTCGTGAATTATTAATTTTTACTTTAGAAAGTACCTGTGTACTTTCTAAAGTAAAAATTTAGCCTTCTCTAAAATACATGGTAGAGACCCTGAAACTCAGAAAATCTCTGAAGAGCCATAGGAATAGCTTTCAAGAAACTACACAATAGTGAAAATGTGGCAGGCCTCACACCTGACAAAACCTACAGATGAGCTCCAACACACAGTCAGAATTCCAGATTCCTCTTTTAACTACAGAAAATTCCACACGAAGAATCTAATAATCCCCTGGGTCATCCAGAACCACTGAACACATACCCCATATTCTAAATATAACCCTTGGCGTTTCTCCTTGGAGGAATACTAATCACATGTGTGGGCCATATGTTGCATCTAATATCTCCCCAATCAGCAAGGAATTTCCTTGGATTTTTCACAGGATCCCTGAGGAACAAGAAATAGACAGCAGGCGAATCCAGTTCAAAGTAATCATCTTCGATGGAATTAAATATAATCGTATATGTAATGGTACCAGGATCTGCTGGAAAAATTTGGGTATATTAAGTATACCTGAACTTATGTGTTTTATCTATTGATATTTTTAATTATCAGTTTTAAATTTATGGGGAAAATCTTCCCTTAAAATATTTTATAATTGAAGAATCATAAATAAGATTGTTGGTGTAAGGCCATGGTTAGTCACCTCCAAAAAATGCTCAGACTATCTGTGAGGTGAGTGAGGAAAGCACCGGAATAACTCACAACGAGTGGGATTGCTTGTGGCTGCTGCACCCACCCTCACCCCACCCCCCCACCAGCCCCTGCCCCCCGCCAGTCCCTGGAAGATCTATCTGCTGAGCATTCTCAGGCTGCAGAGGAGGAAGGCTCTGGAAAATTGCTGGTGGGGAGCAATTTTCTAAAGCCCTGTATCAGAATCAAACCAGGAGGGTGTTAGATACATCCATCTCCCAAGAGTTCTGAGCCACGGGTCTCGGGCCTTCTGAGTGTAGAAGATACTCTGGCCCAAGGTCTCCTGCTTTCTCAAGGTCAGTGGAGCTAAGGTGAATGAGCAGAGAAGGGCGCGAGAGGGAGAGTGAGAACATGAGGAAGCGTTCCCTTACCCCTTTCCAGGGGTTGTTTTGATTCCTTTAAATTGATAGAAGTTCATAGAATTATATATTTTTTCTTTTCCGTAACTCCAGTAAATATGTTCGCTGCAATTAAATAACATTTTGCAGTCCATTACCCTGTAATGGATGTAGCCTTTGGGCATTTTTGAAAACTAAAATTAAAAGAAAAATGAGCAAGTAAGTGTGTTGATTAATGCATCTATGAGAATCTTTGTACTATCTTTTAAACATACTAATGAATTTTTTAAAGCAAAATGATAACATGAAAATAAGTATAATGTGTATTGGTAATAATAAACCTGTTCTTCAAAACAACCACCAGTGAATTAATATTGTCAAACCCATTCTAGGGATGGAGACAGTAACACATGAAGAGACTGACTTGATGTCACACACATTAGACTGGCAGAAGCGACAGCAGCTATCTCAAACTGCTGTCCAGCCAGGTGACAGTGAGTACCAGGACATTTGTCAAAAGCTTCAAAGTTCTAACTGCTTTGCTTCAAAGAGGAAACATTTTATCGGTACTTATCAGTGATGAGTGTGCTTCTGACGTCTGTCGCCTCCTTCAGGGGCTACGCCTTCGTGATTCAAGCTGCCTTTCGGACCCTTTATTAGGGCGGAGAAAGGTGGATGAAGCTTGCCTTCCTGTCTTCCTGTCTTCCCCCTCAGGGCCAATTTAAGGCCTCCCTCCAGACGCCACACCACCTCCATGTTTCTCCAATTCCTGGGTTAATTCACGACTGGGATGGGAGCTGAAGATGGGCGTGGTAGCCAGCCTCTGAGATCCTCACCTCCTGGTCTTCATACCTTGCTGTCCCCTTCCACCCCGAGTGGAGTTGACTGTGCGACTGACAGAACATTCTGAAGTGATAGTGTGTCAGTTCAGAGGCTTGTTCAGAAAGACCTTGGCTTCTTGGACTGCTTGTTTTGGAGGGAGCCAGTAGCCATGTCAGGAGGCCACTCAAGCAGCCCCACAGAGAGGCCCACGTGAGAAGATCGAGTTGCCGGCCACGTGAGCGAGCCGGGTTGGGACTGAATCCTCAGACTCAGTCAGGCCCTCAGGCTGATGCAGCCCAGCTGATGTCTGGCCATAACCTGGTGAGAGACCCTGAACCAGAGCCGTCCGGCCACGCCGCTCCAGAATTCCTGACCCCCAGAAACTGTGGGTCTAATGAATGATTATTGTTGTTTTAAGCCACTAAGTCTGGGAGTGACTTGTTACACCACAATGGATAACTAATGCAGGAGGTTAATATATAACCCCTCTTGAGGGGCATTTATACTTTAACCAGAATCTCTCACTTAAAAAAAATGCCAAAATAACAGGTAGGGGTGTGTGTGTGTGTGTGTGTGTGCGCGCGTGCGTGTGCGTGCACGCGCGTAAGAGTCTCACTGGCAGTCAGCCTCTGCGTCACCAGGCTCCCCCCGCCCCGTGCCTTCTTTCTATCGTGGGAAAATAAAATGCAGTGCTTTGGGCAGTAGGTCACCTTCTCCCTCAGACTTGGATAAAAACATTCTTGATTATGACCTGCTATTCTTCCTCCTCCTGGCTTTAAGAAACCCAGAGATGTAAAAACACTAAATCACTATGCTGTACACCTGAAACTAATATAACACTGTAAATCAACTATATTTCAATAGGAAAAAAAAAAGAAACCCAGAGAGCTAATCGGCACATAAAGTTTCCTATTCCTGTAGCTCCAACCCTGGCTCTACACTGAGCCGTCAGGCAATACCTCTGGGCCTCAGTCTTTTTCAAGAGTAAAGTGAAGGATGGCTAACAGATTTAATGCTTACTATATACCAAAAAACATTCTTAAATACTCTTTAATAGATTGTCTTTATTTAATCCTTACAACAATCTTATGAGGTAGATACCATTTGTTCATTTCCCCACAAGGCAACTTGTGGGGAAAGCACAGAAGAGGTCAAATGACATGCCCAAAATTAGGCACGAAGCCATGAAGCCAAAATTCAAACTCAGGCCCTCTAATTTCCAAGCCCATATTCTGGAACTGGACTAGGCAATCACTAATGCTTTTTCCAGCCCAAACAGTTAGGATTCTGTGCCATGAGGGGCTCCTCCTCCACCCTACCTCATGGCACTTAAAGCACCTCCACCTTTAGGTGTGTGCCAGGGCCCTGCAGCCATCCTGGGTGCTCATCTGCACGGGAGGTTTGGGAGAGCCCCACGCCTGCCCTGGCCACATGAGTCTCACCTTCTTCTCCACCAGCTTGCCGCTCTTCTGACATTTCCATTTCCACATTTTCTCCAGGATTCATTAAGGTCCATTAAAAATACTCCTGGTTAGAGTGTAAATATTTAACCTGGGAAATGCACACCAACCTGTTGTTACCCTCCTTGACCTATTAGCAGAGAACAGAGCCCAAAGGGAATAGGAGACTGGCCAGATACATTTGAATCTGGGGTGAGTCCAAGGAAGATCTGAAAATGTAGCATCTCCAGGTGTTGGAAGGCCTCCTGAGCAGTGGAGGAGTGCTTAGTAGGTGAGCAGAGAGTACCCCCTACACACACACACACACACCCCCCACTCACCCCAGACACACAGAGAGAGAAAAGTTTGGCTTCAATTATCCAGAAGTTTGCAATCAGAAAACCCAGAAATAGGCTTTTTAAATTTAAGCATATACATAATGGATGTCATTTTGAAAAATACAACTTTATCTTTAAGTGACTTGTAATGGAGGTGAGGCACAGCAAACTCATCTGTTTTGAAAACTCTATGCTAATTTAAACAAGCCAGACACAAATGGACAGGTATTATGTTTCACTTATGTGAGGTGCCTAGAATAGGCAAATTCACAGAGACAGAAAGTAGGGTAGAGGTTACCAGGAGCTGAGGGGAAGAGTAATGTCGAGTTAGTTAGTTTTTAATGGGTACAGAGTTTCAGTTTGGGAAGATGAAAAAGTTCTGGTGATGGATGGGGTAATGATTGCACAACAGTATGAATGTACTTCACACCACTGAATTGTACATTTAAAAATGGGTAAAATGGTAACTTTTAATTTATGTACATTACCATGATAAAAAAAAATTGTTTTAGTCATTTCTGTTTCTAGAGCTCTAAGGTCTATATCTGGTCTTATCACTCCTCTTTTGCATCAGTCACTAACACCTTCCCATTTTTCCTCCAAAGTGCCTGTTTTATGTTTTTGTCTTCTTTGCCTCAAGACTTCAACATCTCTCACCAATGCTATAGAAATGAACCCTGAAATGGCCTGGATGACTTCCATCTCTTCCCATCTAATCCATCTTACAACACTGCTTTCCATGTCATCTCAGAGCTTAATACTCTCAGTGTCTCGTTCTTGCCTCTAGAAGAAGCTTAAAAGGTAGTAAAACAGTCTTCTCTCTCACACAGAGCGAAACCCAGTATATGTAGTGGTAGATACATGTCCTTTTTTTTTTTTAATTCAAATTTAACTGGGCATCCCATCTTTTTTCTTTTTAATTGTTTATTTATTTATTTACTTATTTATTTTTGGCTGCGTTGGGTCTTTGTTGCTGCGCACGGGCTTTCTCTAGTTGCGGCGAGTGGAAGCTTCTCTTCCTTACGGTGCATGGGCTTCTCATGGCGGTGGCTTCTCTTGTTGCAGAGCATGGGCTCTAGGTGCGTGGGCTTCAGTAGTTGTGGCACATGGGCTCCGTATTTGTGGCTCGCGGGCTCTAGAGCGCAGGCTTGGTAGCTGCAGCACATGGCCTTAGTTGCTCCTTGGCATGTGGGATCTTCCCGGACCAGGGATCGAACCCATGTCCCCTACATTGGCAGGTGGATTCTTAACCACCGCACCATCAGGGAAGTCGCAAGATACATGTTCTTAATGTGCATTATTTCACTTATTTTGATTGGAGAAGGGCGCATTGAAATTTTGGGTACAGTTTAAAAAACAATAAAAGAGACCACTCATGTAACCAGGTTAAGACAGAACATTGCCAGTGAGTGCTTTAGAGCTGACTTAATCCACGACTGACTGGAAGGTGTGGGTAGACCCACAGGGGAGTTATGACAGAAGGAGCCTCAGAAAAAGGAGATACAGAGACAAACTTGTCTTACTTTTTCATTCTAACCCAAGCATGGAAGGAAGCACCTTCTAAAAGGATAAGAGTGGAGCACATGGACAACTTTCTAAAAGAAAAAATCTCTCCAGTAATTATGGTACATAAAATCAGTATAACACCAAACATAGCAAAAATGGGTGTGGTGGAGAATCCAGAGTTAGGAAGATGAGCATATTACAGTTCCTGCCCTGGAGGAGAGAGACGTGGACGCAGATCATTGCAATAACCAGCAATCCGAATACAATAAAGATGTGTATGAAGTACAGAGTGGAGCACAGAAGGGTGTGGAAACAGAAGGAATTAAAATTAATCAAACTATGAAACCAAGCAAGAAGCAATTGGTAGTGAGAGCTTTGTTATCATTTAGTCCAAAATTCCCACTTTGAGCTCAGAAAGTTCTTCAGAACCAAAAGAGACGAAGGAAAAAACCCCACTCTTCTCCATTGCCAGAGTCTGTGAAGCAACTCCCAGCAAGCTCCCAGGGGTTGTAGGATCCCCTTCTCCAGAGATCTCATGATCCACCCTGCAGCCTTATGTATTCAATGGGCTGCCAAAATTATTAAAGCAACTGGATGCATGCCCAACTGCCACTTCATTTTGTGCTGTGTAGACACCGTCCGCAGCATGTGAAGCTCCCCTAAAGCACTTAACGTTATTTTTGGACTCGTCTGATCTCCCTTACTCCTGAGTTTATAAGTTCCTTGAGGGCAGTGCATCACACAGGGTTCTGAGAGACAAATATTGCACCCATTCAAGCCAGTTTAAACAGAAAACAAAAAAGATTAATTTTAGTTATATCTCCAGGAGGGCCATGGAACTAGGCTTGCAGGTGGCTCCACAGGCGGCTGAGAACACCCTGAAAGTAAGTCAGGCTCAGGCCCCAGAGCTGGCATCACCACCACGGCCACTAGAATCAACCGTTCCTTTCCCTTAAGGAAAAGTGAAGGGCTGTTACGGGAAGGAAAAGTGGATACTGGGCAGCCCAGAACAACCAAACGACGGCAGCCGTTGTAGAGCAGAGGCTCCACAGAATGTTCACAATTTCAGGCAAATGGAGATATCCAACACAGTTTGAAAAACATAGGCATCTATTTTAAGTTTTCTCACACATACGTAGAGGTATCAAGTTGCTAATGAAATAAGCCAACTTCGAAATAAAACAGTGAAAGAACTAGCATTTTCTCATCATGGTTATCTAATTCCTAACTACCCTCTTAGAGGCTTAACTAGACTCGTTCTTTTGTGTGTTTATCTCACAGACCACTATGAAATTTTGTCTTTCTGCAACAGAAATGAAAGAAAGAAATTAAAGAATATTTTGGTGTTGCTCTCCAGGAAAATGCAAAGCTCATTAAAACTGTGCATTCATAGGGACTTCCCTGGTGGCGCAGTGGTTAAGAATCCACCTGCCAGTGCAGGGGACACGGGTTTGAGCCCTGGTCCGGGAAGATACCACATGCCGCAGAGCAACCAAGCCCGTGTGGAGCAACTAAGCCCGTGCTCTAGAGCCCACAAGCCACAACTACTAAGCCTGTGTGCTGCAACTACTGAAGCCTGCGCGCCTAGAGCCCGTGCTCCGCAACAAGAGAAGCTACCGCAATGAGAAGCCTGCGCACCGCAAAGAAGAGTAGCCCCCGCTCTCTGCAACTAAAGAAAGTCCGCACGCAGCAAGGAAGACCCAACGAAGCCAAAAAAAAAAAAGAATACGCATTCTTATAAAAAGTTTGTTTGTATCTTTATAAACTTGCTTTTAAAATAAAAGGCAGGGGCTTCCCTGGTGGCACACTGGTTGAGAGTCCGCCTGCCGATTCAGGGGACACGGGTTCGTGCCCCAGTCCGGGAAGATCCCACATGCCGCGGAGCGGCTGGGCCCATGAGCCATGGCCCCGGAGCCTGTGCTCCGCAACGGGAGAGGCCGCAACAGTGAGAGGCCCGCGTACCGCAAAAAAAATAATAATAATAAAATAAAAGCCAATATTTCTTTAGTTTTGCTTTATAAGTACGGAAAAAATGATACTCTGAAGTGTAGTTTTCCATATTTCTTGGTTCTCCATTTTCCTTAGGCTAAAGGTATTCTTATGCTAGTCATGAATTCTGCTTTTATCAGCACAATTCAGAGCTGGTTTCCAACTGGTAGGATGAAAATTGAACATATGTGACACCCAAGTACTGAATTCCCTATTGAAGAAATGAATGATAGACCTTATCTATCATTTATTTGACTCGTGTGTACACCCATGTATATTACAGACATTTTTATTTAATTATTCAGGAATTGGCACATGAGATGCATTATCTAATTCCTCTGGGGTCTTCCACCGGCAAAAATAAATGCAAAGAATGTGGCTACCAAACGCATTTTTCCCTTTTTCATATATTTTAAAGTAACGACTTTATTATCTCTACATTTAATGATTCATTATTTGAAAATTTTAAGCAATATAGAAATGTACTACAGAGAAAACAAATCAACAAAATTCTACTATGTAGAAATAATCATCATTAATATTAACATCTCTATATATACATAGATGTGAGGAATGATAGATGAACACATAGAGAGATAGTTTGGTACACAGAAATAATTTTATAAAACTGGCTACATACCATGCATATTATTTTTTAAATAAAAATATTAAATTTAACAAAAGGGAGAAACAGGTAAAACTAACAGATAACTGTTTCTTCTTCACTAAGAGAGCAGCTTCTAATAGAGCCTTCTGACATTAAGGGAAGAAAATATTTAAAAGTTTGGATTTTTTAGTGACCCAAATGTGTTTTTGAATTTTATTAAAGTGTCCCTAATGCCACATAACCTTAATTGAGAAAGCTTTAAGTTAATTCTATTTGTCCTGAGTTCAAATGATAATTATGTTTTATAACTAAAATTGAAAGAGGACAGAATTGGAAAATATGAAACTGTTACTTATGAATAACCCGGGGCTGGCTTGCCTTTGTCCTTGTGATGCATACTGAGTTAGGGACAGGTATAAAACAATACTTTTATTATCTTTGATCATTCAGAATGAAGATTATTCAGTGCAGTGGTATAACAAAATATGTAACTTACAATAGCCTGTGTTTATGTGGGATGAGTTAAGGAACCTGTAACATTTTCTTATAAAATATATACATTTTCAAAATCGAGGGCCAAGGCAAAAATCACAAACCTTCGATAACAGTGGACTTAGTTCTTGGATAGTGTAAACATGTGACAAATTCCAAAGCGTCTTCAGAGGTACAAACACAGCTGCTTTTGAATTTTGCAAACGAACCATATGCTGCTAGAAAAATAGATTATTCTGATTGCATGTGGGATTTTATTTGCAGTCAAAACAGAAGAATAAATTGGGCTTTTTGTCAGGTAAACTGAAGAAAATGCAAATTGCTTTTAAAGTCAATTGAAGATGTTAGGGACAAATAGTATGCTATCTTCATCTGAATGAGAAATATTATAGTTTAATTTGTCCTTTGGAGCTCAGTTTATTTATTTACATTGAATCTATCTTTTCTACAATTCTTTCATAAGCTGATAATTTCTTTCTTGCCCCCTATAGTGAAGCCAACACAATTCATGAATTTGAAATGTAGCTCAGGTTTCAAATGGAAGAGAAGATATAAACATTTATATATGGTAGAATAATAACTCATGCAAGCAATTGAATACTAACACTATTTTGACAATTAGGTCCTAGGCATTTAGGAAAAATAAAATACTTTCTATTTATATAGGACTTTATATAAGACCTCAAAGTGTCCTTTTCGCAGCAAGTTGTTTTGTTTTGTTTTGTTGTTGTTGTTTTAGGTTAAGAGCAGGCTTTCTTAAACCCACAATGGAAATAGTTATAGGTTTATGCACAGTTGAGAAATTCACAATTCCCCACTGGCAGAGTAGGTAAAGAGAGGAATTCCTCCTTTCTGCAGTAACAAAGGAAAAAACGTGGTTGATCATATTTTAACTTTGAAGTCAACAGAACACAGCAGCCAGAGTCTATTTTTAAGGATGATCCATTCAACACAGGGAGGTGTCCCAATGTAGGAAAGTCATGTAAATCAGCACTTGGTTCTAATTTATGACACCTGACCCTTAAAATACCAGGCATGTCAATTCACATGTCCTTTGGATAGAGAAAAATTGAGCAGAAGTGTGATGGATTTAAGTTTTCTGCGTCGCCTGGAATGATCCAGTAAATTGAAAGCAGTGTTTAATGGCCTAATGCCCCCTTTATTTTTATTTATTTATTTATTTTGCGGTACGCCGGCTCCTCACTGTTGTGGCCTCTCCTGTTGCTGAGCACAGGCTCCGGACGCACAGGCTCAGCGGCCATGGCTCACGGGCCCAGCTGCTCCGCGGCATGTGGGATCTTCCCGGACCGGGGCATGAACCCGCGTCCCCTGCATCGGCAGGCAGACTCTCAACCACTGCGCCACCAGGGAAGCCCTAATGCCCCTTTTGGTTTTTATTTCCCCCAGGCTTCTTCTAAGGTCCTGGGCTCTTACTTAATTCAGAGAGTTCTCAGCCACTGCTCTCATCAGGTATCCATTAAGTGCCGTTTTACCTTAGTCTGTTACCATGTGCCACCAAATTTTGCTAACTTTATCAATAACCCTAGGACTTTACTTATTCTCTCCAAACTGATTCTCTGCAATTCTTGTTTTCTTCTCAATATCTCTTCAATTCTGATTGTTAATATTCTGTGCCTGGCACCCAGGAGCTCAATAAATATTTGTGGTATATCTAAATTATTTCTCTCCTTTAGCCTGCATCTTTTCGTTCTGGCTGCCTATTACAACTCTCATAATTCATTCTGTGTTAGTAATTAGTGGTTGTTTATTAAGCATCAGACATTGTGCTAAGCAGTCTGCATGTATTATCTCTGTTCATCTCCAAAAGTCAATGAAGTAAGGACGTTATCATTCCCATTCTTTTTTTCTTTTTCATTTTGTTCGTTGTTCCTTTTGCTGTGCAGAAGCTTTTTATTTTATTTTATTTATTCTTATTTTATTTTTATGGTTACTTTGGGGGGTTTTTAGGCCGCGCTGCGTGGCATTCGCGATCTTAGTTCCCCCACCAGGGATCGAACGTATGCCCCCTACAGTGGAAGCCTGAAATTTTAACCACTGGACTGCCAGGGAAGTCCCGTTATTATTGCCATTCTTAAGGGAGGAATGTAGAAGCTAAGTGTTACTGAGTCATCTGTCCCAGCATTTGCTCCCAAGCCTATCTGCCTCCACTCTTGTAACCACTACATTTAATTGTTTCCAGACCTTTCTTAATAAACTCCACACTAGACCTTGTTTGGTTTCAACAATCCTCCTCTAAAGGTTCTGCTCCCATAAGGTCCTCAAGTAACTGTAACTGTAGTAATTAACACAATATATTAGAAAGCCTCAAACAACAACCAAAGTGCATTATAAATTATAGTCTGAAAGAATAAAATGGATCGTTTTAGACAACATTCACACTCTTTGTTAGTTTACAATGTATTCAATCAAAAGAATGTGCCTCGAGGCACAATGAAAGAAGTCTATAGTTCTCCCTCCTTCACCTGCTGGCCTGCTATTGGTATTTTATCCTGTGGTCAAGAATAGCTTGTCTTCTACAGTAAATAATAAAATATAAAGAGTACTTAGCAAATAAGTGGTTATAGTGTTCTTCACCTGGTAGAAGAGGCACTTAACAAGTAGCACTGTATGCTTCATCTACTAAAACTGCATTCAACTTTCAGCAAATAGTATAGAGAGAGAACTAATGAGGGAGGGGGAAGAGGGAGACAGTGGCAGGGAGGAAGAGGGAGAAGGAAAGAGAAAGTGAACGAGAAAGAGGTCTCATAAAATGGCAGGAGGTTCTAAGTGCTGAACAAGTAATACAAACAATAAATGCTACAGAAGCTCAGAGGAGCTCACTTTAAACTTGGATGATGCAAAAAGATTTTACAGAAGTGATAGGATTTGAGCTGTGCCATAAAGGATGACGTAGGATAGGCAAAGAGAAGGTGGGAGAAAATTACAAGAGAGGAATGTAATAAGAAGTGGTTCAGAGGCAGTAAAGCATAAATTGCCTTGGGGAAAGAATGAACAGATCACACTACCTGGGGTTAAGTTTTTATGTCAGGCAATGGTATGAGATTAACATGGATGAATACAGATGTTGGGGGACTTGAGTCTCAGGCTAAAGACATTTGAGTTTCTCCTACTGACAACCAACCAGGAGCTACCAAGGATTTAAAAGTGGAACAACAGGATGGTCCAGCGGGTAAGACTCCATGCTTCCAATGCAGGGGGCCCGAGTTCGATCCCTGGTCAGGGAAGTAGATCCCGCATGGATGCCACAACTAAGAGTCCGCATGCTGCAACTGAGACCCAATGCAGCCTAAATTAATAAATAAATATTTAAAAAAAAACAACCAACAGTGGAACAACATGGTGAAGAAGTGGCTTTAAAATGGATTGGCCGAAGAGACTGAAGGCAAGGAGACAAGGAAGGCATCCATTGCACAGATGAATGATGATGGAGCCCGTGAAGGAAAAATAGGCAGAACTTGGTGACTAATGGAAAGCAGGAGTGAGTTGGTTATCCATATCTCTTGTCTTCAACAGAACGAAGCATTTACTTTGGAGTCCCACATATCTTCAAAGAAGACAAATTCAAAATTACTTCTTTATTCTGAAAGCTTGAAATATGGACTTAAGAACAAGGAGATTGAGAATCTGAATGTAAAGCGCTGACACCCATTTGAAGTTTCTTAGTAGACCCTAATTTATCTGTTCAGAGCAAAGTGGTAACTTCAGGGGAGGGGGCTATCACCATTGTTCATTGTTAACTTTTTTGTGCATCAAGACCCATGAGAAACATTACCCAGTTCGCACACACCACACATACATTCTAAAGCTCCGTAGGTTAACTTACCAAAGACTCAGATATTACTTCAATAAGTGCCTCTTGTGGATGCTAATCTTACAGAGCTACATTATAGTTAAATAAACTTTTCAGTAATAACCAGCAAAGGATTATGGAAGGATACTAAGATGATAAGGAAATGTAATGATCATCCAGACCAGCCCCCTTCATTTTATAGGAGAAACCAAGACCAGGGAAGTTATTTTCCCATTTAATCCGAAAATACAACTACTGCTAAAATCCAGGTCCCCTTCCTTAAGAACAGTGTTCTTATTTTCCCAGCCCTCTTCCTCAGCCTCAGTGATTCCACCCTTCCAGGAAATGCTTAGAAGTCAGCAGTGCAGCTGTGTCATCTTTAGCTCTACAATTCTCTTCTCTTTGTATCATTGAGAAGGAAACACACCAGAAAAGAACCTCCAGGATGAGACAGAGCTCCCACTCCAAGGCAGTGAAGTAATTCATCCAGCCGGCAGTCCAGAAGAACAGAGTGGGGTTGAGATGCTCAGAGAGCAGAACAGAGCCCCAGTCTGCCATTGTTCACATTACCTACTATTTGATACACTTGAAGAGGAGCAAACAGTAATTCTGGCTCCAAGATGTCGGAGAAAAGCAATTATTGATATCATCTTACAGGCAATGGCTGGGCAGTGGGAATAGAGCAACCATTTCAGGAAGGGACAGAGATGAAGCCAGAGAAACTTAAACTTCACTAACTTGGGCCCTACCAGGTCTAGGGAGGTGCCCTAGCCATTTTGTATTTATGATTTTGAGGCGTTTTTTTTTTTCTTCAAGAGTTTCCCTCAAATTGTAGTTTAGGCTGCACAAAACCCCTAAGAATGGGATGTGCTAAATAGTCTAGAGTCCTCTAGAAATGCCTCGAAGATGTCAGTGACCTGCTTTATTAGCTATTACAAGTCCAAATGACCACTCTTTGGCTGTTCTTTATAGTTATTAAATATACCCATAAGACTATTAGAAATAGACAACATAGTGTTTAACACTTTACAATCTAAATAATAGACCTTACTTTCATACCAATATTTAGGATTTCTTTCCATTTGGCTTGAATTAAACAGTTTCTATTGAAATTATATCTCTGCGTAACAAGTATAACTTCAGAAGCGGTTACAAGTGAGATGTTAAATAGAACTATCTTGTATATTTGTTGCATGTTCAGGCCCCAGAAATATGCTGTAGAATTCAAAGCCATGAAAATCTTGATTTCTATTTAGGTAGAGATTTATCATTAGTTGTGAGATACGTCCAGTATGGTTTCACTTTAAAACCACAAATCAAGTTTTAACAATGAGTATTTTTCTCGTTGAGAGGTCTGTGGTCAAGCTAAACATCTCTTAGAAGCTGATTAGGTCCTGATGTCTTCAAATTCAATATTCAGCAAATACAGAGCATTTGTTTGGCCATAAGAAATAAGAACTTCGGAGTTAATGCAACTCTCCTGAGCCTGTTCCTCTTTTCTGATGACATGATAATCAGACATAACCTCTTCTGGTCTTGGGCCTCACCTTATGTAAGATTGAGGCAGAATAAATCACATACAATTAATCTTTTGAGGATCTAGGTGACATTGCTTTTGGTTTTTACATCAGCAAGTCCTTTGTTTGCCAGTAGTCAGGAACAGTAATGAAAAGTTTTTATGTTATTAAATGCTTTATTTCTTCATCCTCACTCCCAGCTATCCTGAATCCAGAAAAATAGACACATGGTCATTCTGTGAAGACAAAAGAACATTGAATAGTTCATTATATAACAGATAGAGCTGTCCACTGTGTATTCATTCTTGTAGCGAGTTGCTAGAGGGTAAATTAGCATATTTAGTTCGAAACCTTATAAAATAGAAATGGGATGGATTGTTTTAGCAATTTCACAATTTGTGTAGTAACCATCATACTTCATCGAGGATCTGACTCAAAGTAACACAAGGCTCTGAATAATGGGAAGGGGAATGTTCTACAAACATCCACATGGGCCAGGTTATCTCCAATGGTGAGATGTATTTAATAATGTCAAATATGCACTTTTCCTGTATAAATACAGTATCACTGTAATCCTAGGGGCTGCATTCTCAGAACTGAACTCTTTCTTCCAATGATAGGCCTAAAACAAAATTGGCAGAAGTCATTGAGTTGTTCCTGTAACATGTTCATTGCTGGAAGGGACCTCCAGAGGTCACCTAGTTCGTCCCAATCTCCAGCCAGGACTCTCCCTAATACTGAATATAGCTGTAGAGCGATATGCATTAAGAAAGCTTTTAAAGATCCCTGGGGTTGGTCAAAAAATAGCTAATATTGGCCTGATTCATAGAACAGCATTATACGTATGACAAAATAGCCACCTTCATCAGGGAAGACATCCATCAGGGCTAAGTGCTAGTAGTAGCTTCAAAAGGAAAAGCTTTATTTTCTCAGAGAAGAGGGTGGTAGATTAAGGAAATGACCAAGCGTGTTGGTATTTTTTTGTTTAGGTGCACTTTTGAATGCTTATCAAAAAAGAAACATTGTCTTGTCAAAGACCACTGCAGGGTAAGCCCAGAGAGAGCTGTGAGCAAGCAGATCACAAGTCTTTAACGAGTCCTTTCAAATGGCTACAGAGCTCAGAGGGGGAGCTGTTGTCTCAAACAAGATCCGATTAGCATCAAGTTAGTGAAGGGCAGATGGTGAAACACAAGAATAATATTGACAGACCTGCTTTTTAAATGATATCTTTCCCCCCTAATCAGCTGAGTTTGTTAGAGCTGATCATTTTATTTCTTCAAA
The DNA here is from genome assembly GCF_963455315.2 of Globicephala melas. NCBI lineage: Eukaryota > Metazoa > Chordata > Mammalia > Artiodactyla > Delphinidae > Globicephala > Globicephala melas. The sequence continues at coordinate 56,614,289 of NC_083320.1, forward strand.
TCCATTCAACTGTGGGTGCAATGGACAAGAGTTTAAGTGTAACTTCAATCTTCTAAGACAATCACGACTGTTTTATAGGGAAAGTATTCCTCCACAGTTATTAAACTTCTGAATTATTGGGTTGAAGTACTACACTAGAATCTAGAAATTCAGCTAACAGGAGAGCTGAAGCTCTTAGCTGGATTATTTTGGGCCTTTAAGCCTTTCAGTTGAACTATACAGAGAATTTAAAGATAGAGCTATAGCTATCTATAAAGTGAGGGAAATGACCTGCCCTCTCCCCCAACAATTGTCCCAAGTATCCAGATGATTTTGTGTATTAACACCACAGTTTTTCAAATCATATTTGAAAAACCACAGTTGCCTTCAGGGATGGGAACTGGGGGGCTGGATGAAAATAAGGTTAGAAGTTTTTTATCACATACTTTCTTGCCAACTTTCCAATTTTCTGCCTGTACTTCTTCCAAAGAATTCATTTGAAAATATATCATTTTTTAAAAAACAGAAAGGCACCCCTGTGCTCTTACAAGGCTAGACAGTCCGGGTTACAGGAAGTGGAAAGCTGCGACTACTGGCCTCTCCCATCCTCCTTTGTAATTCTTGACTTTGGAAATGGGAATTCAGCCACTGAGATATTTTGATGTGCAGCTACCTTTCTCAGAACACTAACCAACTAACAAAGTCTTCAAGTTGTCTCTCCTCTTCCTTTTGTGAGAGCAGGAGAGAAAAAGACAAGGAGATCTCTCTGCAGTGTCCCCTTGGCTATACAACATTCCCACAGTGGACATCTAAACTTAATGTGCAGTCTACATATTCACCATAAAACTAGGGCACTTAAGGTAAGGAAATACTTCCATAATTACTTGGATATTGGGCAGAGTAGAGTTTTTTCTCCCTTAAACGGCTCAGATAATCGTCCCTAACTAGTTCACATACACAGCCTTTAAGAAGTGTTGTTTTTTAAAGTTATCAGCCTAACAAATTCCCATAGCTGGATCAAGAAATTCCAAACAGAAGAAACTGAATCAGCTTTAAAGAAAGATAATCAAAACATAAGAGTGTAAGGAAAAGCAAAAGGTAGCACATTCTGTTTTTTATTACAAAAAAAAAGTTCAAACCCTTTACATGCTATGACATTAAATGTCATATATGAGTTCACTACAAGCAAACCTCTTAAAATATATACATACTGTATATATTTACATTCAAGTTTGAGTAACTGGTGTCAAGGTATAGTTCAGGATCTTTACCCACCCTGCGGATTTGTTCAGCTACTAACTAAACAGAGATTGTATCTTCACTCAGGCACATGGAGAGGTAGAAACTGCTTTTTAAAAAAAAAAAAAAAACCTGTAGTGCAAACATGAAGATCATTGCTGAAGCAGCTTATACATCAAGGAGGCCCTAACTATAACTAGCTTTGGTCATCTCTAGAAGCTGAATACATGTAGTCTTGTCTTTTAAATTAAAACCAGATAAAACTTTGGGTAGATGCTCTTCTGAGCACATCAAGGTGTTGGTTGAGCTCAGCAAGGAATGCTCTGCCACTCTGCACCGAGAATTGCACATGACTAAGTTAGGCAACATAGCAGCAGGGCTGGGCGGGCGGCTGGGCTCCTTTTCCCTGATAAGACACAATTAATACACAGATCGGTGGCTTTAGAGACTTCAAATTAACATCTGGACACCCACAGCTCCGAACTCAGAAGCCACCAGGATACTTCCTCTCCCAAGTGAAACCTCTTATTATTTCTTCCCTGCCCACCTCCATCCTAAACTGAGCTAATAAGTCCAGATAGGGGTGGGGTGGCCTGTAAGTTCTACAGGCCACAGTTCCTCAGCCTCGTGACTAAGGCTCATGAAGGTTCTTGGGCCTGAGAAGGGCTCCCCAGGTTCTTGCCAGACTTGGTGGGGCTCGTTCCTGAGAGGGGAAGTTGGAGGGAAGTCACGGTGGTGGCCAAGGGCAGAAGCCCTTCTCGTTCCCTTTTCTTCTGTTTCATCCTGCGGTTCTGGAACCAGATTTTGACTTGGGTGTCATTCAGCTGCAGTGAGTTGGCTATCTCGATTCGTCGGGCCCGAGTTAAGTACTTATTGAAATGAAACTCCTTCTCTAGTTCTGTTAGTTGCTTAGTGCTGAAATTCGTGCGGATCGCGCTGGACGAGTTGGCGGCTCCATACTTGGCAAATTTGCCTGCAACGTAAAGACAGGGAATCAGCGGGGCGAGAACACGCGGAGACAAGGCTCGGGAGAGCTTTGGGGCCACATTAGAATCAAAGTCACTCTTGGGTCTCCGAACACAGTTGTGCCAGGAGAAAAGCTTCACCGAGTGCTCCTTCCCGCAATTTTCTCAACGCCTGGCACTCGGGGCACGCTCAATGGAATTCGCCTGCTTTAATGATGCCTCGGACCGCGTTTCCCCCATAAAACCCAAACCGCCGTCCAGAGGGACAGCTACAGCACGCCCCCGGCGCAATTACGCGAGGCAGGCTCCGTCCCCAGCCCCAGTGGCGTCCGTCCGTCCAAGGCCCAAGCACTTACTTTTTTTCGGGGCGTTCCTCTTCACTTTCATCCACTCGAACGTGCTGAAGGCGGCGGGGAGGCCGGAGGAAGGGGACGCAGAATTGGGGTAGACGCCGGGGGCGGCGGACGCGGTCTGGAAGGCCCCGGAGTGGTCGTCGGCCGGCTCTTTGAGACACGCCGGGAAGGGGGCGGGCTCGCCGAAGGCCGCGTAGTCCACCTGGCTGCTGAGGAGGAAGGAGCCGCCGCCCGAGAAGACGGCCGAGGTGGCGTAGTGGACGTGCGCCCCGCCGTCGTCGGCCGGCCGCCCGAGCGCGCACGGGAAGTCGTACGGGGGCCCGGGCCCCGGGAGACCGTAGTCCGCGCCGCCAGTCGCGGCAGGTGCCGTGCCCGGCTCGTAGGTCCCCTCCAGGGGGCACGGGGCGTACGCGGGCGCGGCCGGGGGCGGCGCGGGAGGCTGCGCCGGAGCAGCCGGGGGCGAGGGCGCCGCTCGGGCCGCGGCCAGGGGCAGGCAGCTCACGAAGGCGCCGTCGCCTCTGCCTATGGGGAAGGCGGGCTGCAGGACCACTGGCCGAGCGTCGGCGCGGCACAACTTGGGCGCAAAGCTCAGCACGTCGCCGCCGCCCCTGCCGCTGCCGCACGACACGTAGTCCAGGTAGGAACTCATGGTTCCGGTCCACCCCACCTGAGCGCACCGGCCGCGCCCAGGTGCGGGGCCCGCAGGACCGCCGCGGTCGGCGCCGCTCCGCCTTCCCTCTCTAGCCGAACTACCCTCGCCGAGCCATGGCAAGCCAGCTGGGGGTAAATAGAGGCCTAATATAGGGGCGGGGTGGCTACGTGGCGCCGGCCGGCCAATGGGCGCCGTCTCAGCACGGCCTGGGTCCCGACTGGCGCGCCGCTGCACGCGCCTGCCCGGCCGCCAACTTTGCCAACCGGCGGGTGGCCGCCGACCAGCGCCCTACCCCAGCCCGGCGGAGAGGCGCCCTGGCCTGGGGCTGCGTGGGGAAGGGCGGGGCGAGAGCGCGGGACGCCTGCTTCCCGGACAGGTATTGGACCAGGTGGGGGCAGAAAGGCAGGACTGGCCGCTCGGGTGAGGACAAGAGGATGGAGAGGGTGTGAGCTCGTTCTTCTGCATCGTGGGTGGCTAGTCTCTCGGGTGTGAAGGGTGGGCGCCGCGGTGTGGAAAGTGTTAAAAGGCCATCGGGGACCGCTCCTAGCCTCCTCCTGGGAAGGTAAAGTTATTCCTCTTCCCTTTTTCTCTGAGCCCTTAAGCGCTTTCAGTGTTCTTGGCACTCCTCCTAATCTCTCTCCTAAACCTTGAGTAGACGTTTAATTTTTCCTCTTTTCCCTCTCGCCCCTATTCTGGGGACTAAATTTTATGCTGTAGGTGCTGTGTAGCAGGGGCGGCACAAACTCTTCACTTTTAAGCTAGATTTTTCACGTTATTTCGCAGCTTCTTCGATTGCTTCCATTTGTGGCGGCATCATAAGGGCGAGTATTGGAGTCCAGGGGTTTGATTTGGACAGAAGAAAGTTTCTGCCTTGTGGGACGTTTAGCAGATTCTCCCCCTCTGACTAGGTTGTAAAATAAAGAAACTGCCCTTGGAGTGGAACGCTCGTTGTGCTGCTCTCTTGGCGGTTGGCACACGCACCGTTGCTGCGCACGGTTTCTCCGAGGCGCTTTGGCTTCAGGGAGCAAAGGCTTCCCAGGGACCGGTCAGATCTCAGAGGTTTGGAGAGCCTTGTACCTCGAAGCAATTAAAGCTTCTGTTCCATCAGATAAGTGCTGCGTCGTCTCTTGCGAGTGAAATCTGAGGTCTCACAATGTTAATGGGCTCACGTCTTTCCCTTGATAATATGGTTTTGTTTACTGAGTGTAGAGAGACGGGAAATAAAAGCGCAATTGGCACAGGAAATGAAAAGTAGAATGGTTACAAAGACAAGCTTTACATGGATAAACCTTCCAACTTCCTTGAACATTTTTTTAAATGTTTCCCTCTTTGGGGCTCCAGGACAAATAACAAATTAAATAAATAAATGTTATTTACACACAGCGGTAATGAAAGAGGGTGGTTTCCTAAAACTCTGTGTGAATAGAGAGTCTACTTTTGGCTTATTCAAGTGCCCTTGAGGACTTGATCTATTACAGCCTCTAAGTTATGGTGACCGAGGTTTTATTATTGTTTTACTGATCCACTTGTCCTGAAAGAGCGATTGAGCCCTTGCCTAAAATTCCAGTCTGAGGAAGTCTGGAAAATAGGAGCTTTTACAGTCCAGGGAGCCAGTTCCTTACAGGGATGTGAACTTGTGAATAAACAGAGCCACACCAAAAGTGTTACCAGTGTTGAGGCTGAAGTTGAGCCAGGATGGGGGAGGGTTGAGCCTGGAGGGGAGAGGGTAGGTAGAGGGTAGACAGCTAGGAATGAGCACAAAGCTAAAGAGGTCGAGGATTCCTGCACTGCTGAAGTTCTTGGATTTAATTGGGAAATAAAATCCTGGGCTGGAAGATAGCCCTTCAAACTTGACATTGCTACTTCAGTTCTCTCCTGTAGCCAGTCCCACAACAAAGGTCCTAAATAGGTTTGTTTTTTTTAATAGTTTTTAAAAAGAGAAAAAGGCTCTTCTCTAGCACCTTGGTTGGGAAATGATAGAGCTCTTCAGAGCTAGCTCAGGCGTCACATATAGATGCATTTCTTCACTGTCCTCCTTCTGTGCCCTTCTGCAAAAGTATCAGCAGGTCAGATGCTGCTGAGTTCACAATGCCCCCTCATCCCCCCACTGGCTAGACTTTAATTTTTACCAGTTTTTACCAGCACAATGTCTCAGCTCTCACACTCTTGTCTCAAAACTATAAGACCCCGCTCTCAAATGGTACTCATCTGATCACAGCTTCTAGGTCCAGAGGCCCCAAGGGGTCAAGAAGGAAGGGTGGCCTTGTAAACGTCTCTAGAGAAAGACACCAGCTGGCAGAAACCCGGATGTAGGACAGGAAACCCAGCCTGATTGTTTGGCAAATCTGACCGAAACCTAGCAAATTAAGGGCCTTTTCTCTAAGGTTTCAGGAAAAACAGGCAGCCTAGGTGCCTTGGCAACCTTCATTGCAACAAAGACCAGGTTTTTAATGCTAAGCGTTTGGAGCAAAGGTTGGGTCCTTCATGTCACAGTTGAGCATTGACTTTGGTGCACCAGTGAGCTGTGCACACTATTTCCCCAAAGAGAAATTTTGGAGATTGAGCTTTTGCTGAGAGAAGAGAATGTCCTGAAAGGGACATCTAAAATTAATCATCTAAAAATTAGATTTTAAAAATCGTGCTATTTTAACAACTGTGGGTGAGGGTGGGTGGGTGGGGTGTTCAGTATGTGTTCAGACCCAGTAGCAGTTCCCTGATAACTGCAGGCAGAGAGCTACATTCTGTTCCTCCTTCTCTCTACTCCCTTTCGTCTCCCAGCCTTTGGCATATGCTACACCTTGGGGCTCAGAGTGGCCACATCTCCACTCCTGGGCTGGTTCTTGACTTACTCAGGATGAAAGTCAAGACTCTGATCATCTCAGACTCAGATTCAATAAACATTTGCCAAGGACCTACTGTGTAAGAACTTTTTTGTTAGGGGAAGCTTAGGCTGAGAAAAAAGATATTCTCAAACCAAAGGAACAAGGGATTCATTTCTGGCACATGTTAGCTATACTATAAATCTACTCTAGGAAAATCTGAATCTATAATTTTCTAAGGAGATGTTGGAAGATATTATTGGGGCAATTGTGTGTATAAAGATACGAATATAGGATATTTTTGGTAACTTTAAAGTTTGTCTCCTAGAAGTTCACAGAGTATGGACGAAATGTCTTACTGATTTTATTGCTTGTTCGAGTCATGGATTCTTGAGGGTCACTTACCCTGCTGGGTCTTGGTGCTGTGAGTTCTCAGCAGGAGGTGACAGCCTAGGGGCCTGATTGCCAGGTTGTGTTTGATGTAGGAATGCTTTGAAATCTGTCCCATCGTACTCACCACAGCAGTCACCCCCTAACCACCCCCCAGGACTACCCTTCTCTCCCACTCAAACAACAGTCTTCTTTTCTGCAGACAGAAGTGATGGAGGGTGGCAGTCTGGTCTTCTGTGTGTTTACAGTTGTTCCTAAGAAGCCTCTTACAATCCCTCTCCACAAGCCCCACTGTGTTATCCCTTGGAGATGCTTGAGCACATGCAAACTCTTGGCTCCACAGCCCCAAAGGACAGAAAGGCTCTTGCTTGTTGGGATAAAAAGGAGGGTTCTTTTCTCTTAAGCAAGATTTGCAGCTCTCTGCAGCATCCTTCTATCCTAAGGTAGAGGTAGGGATGAACGGGATCCTAAAGACAGGAATTCAAAACCTGTCTGAAGTCTGATAACGTGACCCTCCCTGAAGAAAACAGTTTAGTGTGCTGTGCCTTTCCCTAGAGTTTTGTGAAAGACTTGTGGGTCAAGCCCGTGTCTGGCACACAAGAGGCATTCGAGAAATGTTTGTTGGCATATGGACACCAAGAGGGGAAAGCGGGGGTGGGGGGGAGCGGCGGTGGGGGGGAAGAATTGGGAGACTCGGATTGACATATATACGCTAATATGTATAAAATAGATAACTAATAAGAACCTGCTGTATAAAATAAATAAATAAAATTCAAAGGGGAAAAAAAGAAACGTTTGTTAGGCAGAAATAAAAATGGACAGAATGGTGTGTCTTCACCATGACCAATATTGGCTAAAGGATATCCTTAGATTATTGGCTCCCGGCACCACTCCAGGTGGGTAGGAATCACCAGAGAAGCTTGTTTAAATGTGCAGGTTCCTCAGCCTCCCCTGCATCCCCACTGAGCTTCTAATCTACTAGGTCTGGCTCAGGAGTCTTTCTTTTTAATAAGCCTGTTGGGTGATTCTAAAGCAGTGTTCTTCGGAACCACACTTTGAAAATTTCTGCTTTAGGAGCGGGGGTGGGGGGGCAGTGTGGGGAGAGAGGGGTGATTCTTGACCAGCAAGTGAGAGTTCATGGCTAAATGGAGCAGGATTATACCTGAAAAGTGTCCAGAAGCCTGTTGGGTAGTAGGGGCAGAGAGGTCAATGTCAAGGTCAAACTTAAGTCTGGCTGGGCTGAAGTTCCAGAAAATATCCTTAAAAGGTAGTCAGTAGGAATGTCTCAAGTTTTGCTGACAAAATAGTGCTTTGAAGAGACCCAGCTTACTTCTTGCCACTTCCCTAACTTGGCTTTGAGAATGCCAGTGGGGTAGGAAGTGAAAGAAAGGATTTGTCTCTCCCAATCCCTTCAGAGAAAGATGAGTGGCTCTGAGGCAATGGGAAGAAGGAAGGAGTAGGAATGGGGGTCTCAAGAGAGAGGAGCCAACTCTCATTTCCTTCCATGTCTTCCAGATTGCCTGGAATGAGCACTTGAGCCCTCAGGATCCAGAGGGGGCCAACCGTCCCTTGGCCTAAGGTGTGACTCTCACTCTGGCTAGAGATTGACCTTTAGCAGCATAAGATGTCAATGCTAGGAGACCCCTTAGAGATAAGCGACATCAAACCCCTCATTTTAGTGGGGAAGTTACTTTATTTACTCAGACTTTAAAAGACAAAGCCATCCTTCAAAAGATGAGGGAACAAGCTTGGGTCTCCTGAATCCCCACAGTGTGCAAAGAGGACGGAGTCAGGCAGCCCGTCCTGTGCACAGTGGTGGCCTCCACGCTGAGCAACAGAGTAGTGTTCAAGGACACCACACTGCCAGTGGGGCTGACTGGGAGGCCTGCAACCCTCCCTTTGCCATTTGTTTGCTAAACCTGTGCCCCAGACTTCTGAGGTGCCACCTTGAGCTGCTCCTGCGAGAAAGGGCAGAACTGAGCCCGGGTCCTCACACCCTCCACCAAGCAAAGGTAAAGGATCCCCTCATTTCCTGTTCAGTTTGAGCAGCATCAGGGCCCTGGAGACAAAACAAGAGGCGTCCCTAGATTAATGTAGCTGGATAGGCAAGTACAAATAAGGACATGTGTGAACACACATAGGTACACCCAGGTCAATTATACTGATCTTTTTTTTTTTTTTTGCTCCTTTATCTTTATAAAGGGTATTAAGTTTGAATTTACATGGTTCAAGATTCAAGGGTACAAAATGGTGTGCAGTGAAAGCCCTTCTCCCACCCCTGTCCCCAGCCACCTAGTTCCCCTTCACATGGACAACAATTTTCCGAGTTTCTTCACCACTTTTATGAGTATATCTTTCCAGAAATACTTTATACCTTTACAATTATAGACAAATATATATTTGGTTATAGATACATCTCCCCGCATTTTTCCACAAATGATAACATATTACAAGACCCTTCTGCACCATGCTTTTCCCCCTATTATATCTTGAAGATCATTTCATACAGAACTTTCTACTTTATTTTTACAATTTTATGCTGTTCTATTGTATGCATCTACCACAACTTATTTAGCCAGTCCCTTATTAATGGGCATTTATTTTCATTTTGGTATTAGAAACACATGTTCAAATTTTTGCCTATTGGAAAAATTCCTAGACATGAAATTACTTAGTCTAATGTATGTACACTGGCAATTTTGATATATATTGCTAAATTGATCTCTTTAGAAGTGAATCAATTTATACTTCTACCAGCAGCAAAGGAAAATTCGTGTTTCCCCACACCTTTGACAAGTCAGTGGGATATTAAACTTTTTTTTATTTTTGCCAATCTGATCAATGAAAAATAATACCTTTTACTTACCCTTATAGCATCTCCAAAAATGTCATTCTTCCTTATCGTATTTTATCCTCTTATAATTTTATTTTACAAACGCTAATACTGACATAGAAAAAAGATAAACAATTTACTGTAGTCACATCCAATGTAAATGGCCAAAGTCAGATGTTCAGCACTCTTTCCTATACTACACTGTGCCACAAGGAAGCCTAAGGAGGTTCAAAGAGCATTCCCTGAAAGACACATGGTATAAAAAAAGCACAGAAGCTTTGACATCTGCTAAGAGCCCTCTCCTTTAGTGGTCTGATACCAAGACCACATTTCTGCATGTTCCCCTGGAGAGTACCCTCTGGAAGCTGAGGGACTCTGATTAGCAATCTGATCTGACCTAGCCCTAAGCATTAGGTTGGATTCAATATCTGGGAAGCAGTAGGGTGTTGTTTTTAATTTCCCTGAGACATTTCTCACTGGCCACCCAGGATCTAAGTATTGATCATCATGGTGTGGGTAAGAGGACGTTTTCCCTAAGTTTTAGCATTATATAGGACACTCACTTGGACCTGGTAAAGATAATACCTAAGTGTGGGAGTACACACACACACATGCACACACGCACACTGCTCTAATGATAAACTTACAAAGTAGATGTCTTTATTGACTGTTTTATTGATGATGAAACTGAAGGCCAGAAAGATTCAGTGAATTTCTTAGGGTCACACAGTGTATCAGTTAGCAAAGCAGAAACAAATGTACAGAGACCTAAACCTGAACTCATTCATTTCCCCTATGGAGTCTTCTCTTCCCCCTCCACTGTTCGTTTTGGTGGATGACCTGACTACCCCCTCAGGCGTCAGAATCCTAGGGATTAATAACCACAACTCCTCTTTCACTGATCCGATTGATCACCAAGTCCTGTGAATTCTTCCTCCTAAATGCTCTCCTCTTCATCCGTATTCAGTTTCTTCCTCTCTAGGCTTGATGATGGCAGCAGCCTCCTCCTTTGTTCTTCTTGCTTGCTATCTCTCCTTTGTCCCCTCAGACATAGTATCCCCAAGAGTCAGCTTTCCAAATACAGATAATAGGTAACCACATGTCCCAGCTTAAAACCTTCAGTGGCTCTCCCTTGCCTACACATTAAGTCCAGACGCCTTTCCATGGCCCTTACACAACCTCTCTTGTCCAGCCAGATGCCCCACTCCAGCTCCTATCCTTGTTCTAGGTCCACACCTTGCTCTTTCTTCCCTCCCTGCTTTTGTATGTGCTGCTCTCTCCACCTGGTATGTCCCTCCTTCCTGGGCCTAAAAAAACTCCTGTACTTCAGGGACCCAAATTCACCTCTTCTGAGAAGCCTTTTTTGACACGACGATACTGTTAGTGGAGCCTTTATTCCAGGAACATTTTGGCCACACCTATGTTATAGCATCTGTCACACTGTCTTAGGATTAATTCTTTTTCTCCCCCCAGTAGATCGAAGGGCGTACACATCAATTTTGTATCCCAGAGCCCAGCACAGTGCACATAGGAGCTGTTCAGTAGCTATTGGTGAAGGGAGAGAGGACTCTGAACCAAGGACAAGAGTATTTTAATTGTATTTTAATTGCTTGAGAAGTTCAGGACCCTGTGCAAGGCTTAATGCTTCAGTTTATATCTTTCTGAGGAAAATGGCAGTAGACCATTCCTCCAGAGCAAGTTTTTTCCACCCAAGAGGACGGTGAGAGAGAAGAGGGCTGAGGGGAGGGAGAGAAATCTGGGACTTTCTATCCTTCAGGGGCTCTTTCCTATGGGCTGAGGCAAACACATTAACTTGAGAAACTTCTCACCTGTTGTCACTTAGAACAAAGGTTAAAGAGAGGGTAGCCCAGAACTCTCTTAGAACTTATTACAGAGAGGACAACAGGTACCGCTCAAGAGGGGGTACAAGGCCCGGGCTACCCGCTCATCCAGGCCTTCCTGCTGTGAACAGCTGTAAGACTTGAAGCCTGCCCGCGCCCCGCCCCCACCGCTTGCAGTCTCCTCCTTCACGGTGTTTCAAAAATGAACCCAAAAGAGCCAAAGCAGAAATACTGCAATCCTTCCCTCACACCATAAAAGAGAGAAGAGACATATCATTGTGGTTAGTGTTCTAAGTGTATTTTTATGGTTATTTTAAATGGCATTCAAGTTTAGTTCCAAGTTCAATAGGGGTCTCATCCTGCTTCCTCCCACACAAATAGTCCTGCAGGTGAATGAGAGAACGAAACTAGTTCAGCGTCTCCCCTAATTCTGATCCCTCGGGACATCGTGTATAAAACTCTTAAATAAAAGTGTATGCAAGAACCTTCCGACCCACTGAGATTTTTCTTGTCCTGCCCTCAGAGATGGATTTGTCCCTTTCTGGGGGGACAGGAGCGTTGAAGGGGGTCGGGGGGGGCGGCGGGAGGTGCGTGGGAGGCGGGGCTGGGAGGCGTTGGGGCCGGGCAGTTGGGGGGCCTGCGCGCCCTGCGTGCTCCGCGGGCTGGGCTGGCGGGCGGCCGCGCGGCCGCGGTGCCCTCGGGCCTCGCGCGGCAGAGCGCGTGGCGGCGGCTCGCGCCCTCAGCGCTCAGCCTGCGTGCCTGTGTCTCCTCCGCTTGCGGTTTCTGGTCGGATCCCAGCTGGCCCGGACTTGCTCCGAAGTAGGAGGGACCGCTGTCGAGCGAAAAGTGCACACCGGTGATTGATGAACTCTTAATAGGACTAACCTCTCCCGCCCCCACCCTAGACACACACGCAGAGCAGGCCTTCACCCCCGCCCCTCCCCCGGCCTCCCCGCGGGCCAGGGGGACGCGGTCGCCAGCCGGTTGGGTGATTAACTCACCGTTTGTCTCTCAGAAAGTGTTCCAGGTGGATCAGGAACACCCACCCGCCCGCCGCTCCGCGCCGCGCCGCCTCCGGGAGACGGGATCGAGCGTGCGTCACATGGCGCGGGCCGAGCCGGCCTTTGTGCAGCGCGACCGCCCCGCCGCCCCGGGAAGGCGGCGGCTATTGTTCCCCGCGGGGGTGGGAGGTGCTCGGACTCGGGGTCCACGCCAGCCCCTCCCCAGTGTGTCCCCAGGTTCGAGGATGGGTGGGGGCCTCCTTTGTGTGTTTTCTGCCGGCGGCGGAGATGGCATCGTTGCTGCCCCAAGAGGTTAGGAGACGCGGGTGAGGGAGGTCAGTCGTGGCTCTGCCACTGCCTGGAGCTCAGCCCAAGTGACCCAGTTTCCCGCTCCCTTGGCCCTTGGGCCCTTGTGGAAGTTGGGAGGGATGTGGTATTTGTAAGGCAGCACTCTGAACAATAGAGCCATCAGAAGACCTTCTCCCTGTCTCCTCATAAGTCAGGGACACTCTTTTCCGATCCTTCAAAAAGGCCCTGGTCCAACAGGTCCTCTTGGCCCGGTTTTAGCCCCACTTCCCCAGCAAAAACACTGCATTTCTATCGGGGTTCTCCATGCATCCTCATTTAAATTAAGATCTCCTCCTTGGGCTCTTACTAATGTTAAAATCCTATTCGAATGGTTTTCCAGTTATTATTCTTCCATAACAATGATCCAGACTAGATATAGGAACCAGTCAAGATATTTTGCCACAAGACCTGGGACAAGAAGACTTCCGTCATATCTCCCATCATGCTGATCTCCTGGGGACCCTTCGCCTGCTTCTGCTACTGCAAATGACTGGACATGCATTTATTTACCTTGGTTCTTCCTGCATGTGTGGAAACCTTTTGTTCACTGTGCTTCAGGCTGAACCGGGCCTGAAAGTGGGTCTTTGAATTGTCTTTGTACTTTCCTAACTTGCCAAGGTGAGTATGAGACCTGAGCGAAGTGTTTAGGCATGGGCTTTGGGCCAGGTATAAAAATCCATTGGGAACCAACTTTGAGCCCCAAAAATAAGGGCATTTGTAGCTGGAGTAGAATACAAGGGAGCAATGATAACTAAGATTTCATCCTCTGTGATGATCCTCTCCACTACCAGTATCACCAGTGTAGTAAGTACAGAGGATTCATCTACCCTATCTTTTTTCTCTCCATCCCAGCCTTCTGCAAGAGAGGTCTAAGTGAGCCAGTAGTCAGAGGTGATGAGGGTGTGGCTGGCAACTCAGCCTCAGCTCCCTGTGCCCAAAGTGTCTAGGGATGGGTCTGCTCACCCAGGCCCCTCTAAGGGAAGTTGCAGTGCCCTGAAGTAATCAGGCTGTAGGCCTGTGGGGACTGGAGACTTCTGTCTCTCTTTTTATTTTTATTTAATATAAACTTCTGTTCGCCCTATTCTTTTCTTACAGTTTCTGAAAGAAGGAGCAGAGTAAGGCCAAGAGTTGCCAGATGAAGAGGACCTTCCTGCATCTAACTGGGATTAACCCATTCTTGTCTATAGGAGGAAGTTTCAACTAATTCTCAGGATAAAGTCAAAACAGGCCTGTGACTGTTCCTTGAATATTCATGGTGTAAACAAGCTTCTGGCTCCCCCAGGTCAAGCAGAGAAACACTTTTTATTAGAATGTTGGGTTTCTTCTTTGTTATTCAAACATACACCCACACACATATCCTCTTCACCCTCCCTAATGAAAAACCTCAACAGATGGGGAGCCTAGGCTCCCAAGCCTGCTGGCTGAGAAGATCACTTCACTCAAGGGTCAGTTGGCTGGTACTGAATGGGGGAGGGAGAAGGGACGAGTAGCTAGTATAGTTAATCACTATTTTTTAATACTCCTTACAGATAGAAATTCAAAAACTCCTTTTCAGCAAGGTTAGCAGCCTCCCTCCGGGGCCTGGGAAACTAATTTGGCTGATGTGTCTCTGATAGAGACTAGGCTTGGGTTGCTCCAAGGGGAAAGCACTTGCTCTGTATTCTCTCCCTCTCTCATCTGAACGCCTGTACAAAGAAATGGTACAAATGGAGGGTTAACTTAATGATTCCATCAGAGGCGGATTCTTCTCTGTCAGGTCGCTGGATAAGGCTGAGGTCTGAAAGCCAGGAGGTAGAATGTGTAGTCGCCCTTTCTTGCCACCTTTCCAGGGGCCAGGACTACTCTTCAGGCCTTTCCTCGGCAACTTCCCCACCCCCCTGGCTAGCTCAGTTGGGTCTTCTGACTCCACTCAGGCTGGGTCCTGAGTTTCTCCTCGTAGCCAGGGCAGGCTCTCCCTCGGCCGAAATCTTTTCCCACCCCACCTCCCATTTTGTAGCTGGCCATTCCAGCTACCTCACCTCAGCGCTGCTTTAATTCACGTTTGACTGCCTCGACGGAGCAACCAGGGGCTCCCGAATGACCGCCACCCCCCATACGTGGGCCTGGGCTTGAGGCCCCGAGCCCTTTCTTCAGGTCCCAGGAGACTCCCCCACAAACTCCCTGATCCCACCTCCCTCAAAGCGTTCTCTGTAGGACAAAGGCAGAGCTGGCCACGGCCACAGCCAGACAGCCATTTCCTTCCCTTGCGCAGACGAGGTAAAAGCCTCCTGGAGCCCAAGGCCCGGAGAGAGGCGGGCCCCTCACCACCTGCCGGTGTCGGCCCCCGCGCCGCCTTTGTGCGGCCTCCCCGCCGCGGGGCCCGTGGGAAGCCGCGCGCACAATGGCGCCGCCGCTCCCGGAAGACCCGCTGCTCCAGGCGCCCTGGACCCAGCGCCCGGTAGCGAGAGGCCAGCAGCCTCGAGGCCGTGGTGAGCTCCCCACGGCCCCCCGCGCGCCGCTCCCGGGAAGAAGCCTCGGTCTGAGATGGCGGTTTCCTTCCGCTGCAAACTTGCCCCTTCCCGCTGCAGTCCGCTCCGGGAGAAGGAGAGGCCTGGACCCGGAGCGCCAGGCCGGGCCCAGGGCTCCCCTCCCCCACTCTTCTTTCTCTGCTTTTCCGAGACCTGGGAGGGAGGAGGCGGGCGCCTTCGCTGATAGAGCAGCTATTGTGACCTTCCCTCGCAGAGCGGGAAGCCAGCCGGGTGTACACCGCCGGTGGTGGCGGGGGAGGAGGCGACTGTGTGCAAACCTCGGGGTGCGGAGGGGGTGGCACTGGGAAATAAAGGTTTGCAACCTCGGGCATTGGAGCCCTTCAGAGGGCGTTTGGTTGTGTTTAGACTCCGGTGCTTCCTAACACTAATTGCAGGCTCAAAAGCAGCAGAATTTATGGCGAAGGCCAAGGCGGCTTGTTTATAATTTATGAAGTTTTAAATGGCCGTGCGCGGGCCCCCGCTCTCGCCCTGGTCGGCGGCCGCGCAGGAAGCGCCCTCCCCAGATTCGCCGCCGCCCTCACTCGCGCCGGGAGCCACCGAGTGTGGCTATCGTATGACGCTCACGCCAGTGGCAGGAACGGATCCATCCGAGCGGCTCTCAGAAGCTTCAGGGAACCTTTCTCCAGAGGTGAGAGAGGACCGCAGGTTTGTCCGAAGAGAACTCCCACCCCACTAGCGAGGGGCGGCTGCGGCTGCCTGAAGAGGGAGCCCCCAACCCCGCGCTTCTTTCAGCCCGAGTGTGAGAGGAGGCTATGTCAGCCGGGATAGACACCGTTTAAAATCTAATCCATGAAACGCTAAGCCGCAGATGACACTTGGGGCCTTGCAGACACCCGCAGACTCAGCAGATACTCCTGCGGTAACACACCGCGCTGGAAAACGCCTGGAGCCATGATGCATTATGTATTTTTATTATTTATGGTGGGAAGAGGAGATGAGGGAAAACCGGGCGGAATCTAAACAGCCTGACAATTCATCTGTTTAATACTTAGCCAGTTAAGAAGGGTTGTTGTAATCCCTGCAAGGCAGCAAGCTCTTCTTTGATTTCCCTAATAGCTTTAAAAAATAATTCCTTACAAGACAATTAGAAATTCTGCCTATGGATGCAAATTTCACAGAAAAACAATTTTAAGCCTTGAAAGTGGGTAAAATATCCCTTCGGTTGAAGTCATTTATTCTGTTGATACACTTCTACAACATGTATACTTTAAACCTGCTCGGATGAAGTGAAATTTAGCAAAAAGGATAATCCCCTCCCACCCCCCAATCTAACATGCCATTTTAAAAACAGCACAGAGGAACAAGAAAACTAAATATTATTTTCAGCCATCACTATTTAGCGAAACACAAACATCCAAATAGAAACGATTGTTGTTCCACCAGAAGATCAGAAGTTAAATTATTTCCACACAATAGGAATGTCACCTCGTGTCACCGGGGATGTAGTAGGAGTTGCATTATTTGTCAAACCAAATAGAGATGCGTGGGCCCACTTTGCTGAAATACAAAAGAATTGAACCTTATCTGAAGGCGTTCTCCGAGTGCCTCCTTCTAGAGAAGCGGGGGTAAGTAGTGCGCCCCAGCTAAAACCACACTAATATTTACAAAATGGTTATAAATCCTCGAAGACATTTTGCCCATTTTGTCCAAAGAAGCAGGAGTGAACAAAGTGTTTATACTTGTTATGTTCCATTAATGAAACTTTTATTACTTTACATCACGGGGAACGTTTGTCTTCTTGAGAAATGAACTACTGACTTCTATAAGGAAAAAATCGTGACAGAATTTCCTAGAGAAAAAGCTTAGGTGCATGGCTTCAAATGATTATTTCTTTTTCAGCATCTTAGCTTTTTCATAGCTCAGTTCTTCTTATGACTTCTCTTGTGTCTTTGATTGTCAGTTTTCTTTCAAAGTTTATTTTTTACTACTTAGCGCAGAAAAGTGAGCTCTGGCCTCCCCAATGTAAGTGCAATCTAAAAAAGTGGATTTGTGTCTAGAAAGAGGGCAATAGAAAGAGCAAAACAGGCAGCAGTGAAACACCCTACCCAGGTCATCCCACACAAAACATTTCTAGGTTTGCATCCTCAAATATTCCCCCCCCACACACACACAACCTAAAGTCAATAGTTGGAAGGTAATCAAGTATCCCCAGAACCAGTTTGTGTACTGGATTCCAAATAAGTGGAAAAAATATTTCAAAGTGTCAGCCTACTGGGGGGCCTTCCACCGGGATTGTGCGCAAGATAAGGGTAGAGTGATCTACTTGCAAGTGTGCGTGATTAACACAGATACACTTAAGACTGAGAAAATTTTTTATTTTAAATATTTGTTCAAATAGTACCAGACAATTTGAAATCAATAAACTGTGTCGAGTGGCGAGGGCTGTGGCTATTGGGAAGAGAATAACGGGTGTCATGCCACGCCATGGGGCCGCCTGACTCTACCCGTGAAGGACAATTTGCGGTCTTAATCCTTTACATCAACTACACACACCAGCCACGGTTACAACTGTTCAAAACTACTCTCTCAACTAGTTCAGACCAAGGGGACTAAAGAGGTGAAATGTGGCCCCCGCGGCCTGGGAGCGCGTTCCTAAGCTCGGCTGGAGAATTCTACAGATATACACATAAATACATTAAGACGAGGATAAATAATCAGGAAAACGAAATGACTCGCTTCAAATAATAAATACAGATCGTTGAGTCCGATGCAATCCTTACGGGACGGGAAGAAGCATATAAATTAAGGTCTCCGCAACTAAACTAGACGCGGGCCATGCCCGGACTCGCCGGGTTCTGGACCCTCTGCAGGGCGCGTCGCCGACGGATCTCAGACTTACCTTCGGGACACCATTACCAGATTAGAGTCCCTCGGTCCGCAGTTATGTGGCACTGTCAGGCTTACAGAGGAGAATCCTTGCGGCTGATTTATGGCGAGTCACCCAAAGCAGGGCGAGCCTGGAGAGGAGGCCCAGACGCCTGCGCCTCGGCCGCTGTTGGCCCGAGACCGGAAGACAGCGACCGGGCCAGAGCGAGGGCGGGGGTCACCGAGCTGCCCCGCGGGCCCCGCCCGCCACCCCCGCCACCCCCGCCACCCAAGCAAAAGAGGTAATCGCGCCGCGAGTTCGGGCCGGTGGCCGCCGCTACAGATGCGTCAGTTTGGGGGCCTCGGGCAGGCGTCCCTGAGACGAGTGGTGGGCCGAGAGATCTGTGTAGGTGGGATGAGGGTCACACGGTCCGTGGTGGTGATTGCCGGGAATCTGCGCAGCGCAACTGTAGTCCACGCTGGCTGAAGATGGGTGCGAGAGGTGGCCCAGGTTGAAGACGGGCCCGGATGCGGGCGCCATGGAGTCGACGAAGTTGCCGCCCACGTACACCGGGCTGCCCTGCAGGTTGGCGCTGGCGAAGCCGCCGCCGTTGCTCGCCATGGGGTGGGGCTCGAATTCGGGCGCCGCGTAGCGCTTCTGCTGCGGCAGGCAGCTGCTGAGCGGCGCCGTGTAGGCAGCCAGGCCGTACATGTTGGGCTGAGATTTGGCGAAGGCGGGCGGCGAAGGCGCGTCGTAGGCCAAGCCGGGCACGGGTGGAAGCTGGCCCGAGTAGGCCACGTGGCCCGCGGCGCCGCCGAGCGGCGGGCTGCGCTCCGGGGACTGACCGGCCGGCGAGTGCAGGATACCCTTGGCCTTCTGGTCCTTCTTGTACTTCATGCGCCGGTTCTGGAACCAGATCTTGATCTGCCGCTCGGTGAGGTTCAGCAGGTTGGCCATCTCCACGCGGCGTGGCCGGCACAAGTAGCGGTTGAAGTGGAATTCCTTCTCCAGCTCCACCAGCTGTGCACTTGTGTACGCCGTGCGCACCCGCTTGGACGCTGGGCCCGGTGGGCTCTTGTCCTCGCAGCTCTCTCCTGGGCAAGGAGGGAGAGAGAGGGGACGCTGAGCGGGAGAGGTGGGGACACCCTGGGCCAGAGAGAGGTGCTTCCCAGGCTCCTGCCTCTTCCTCCCTCCCTCCCACCACCTTAATCACGGATGGA
This sequence comes from Globicephala melas, assembly GCF_963455315.2. Classification (NCBI taxonomy): domain Eukaryota; kingdom Metazoa; phylum Chordata; class Mammalia; order Artiodactyla; family Delphinidae; genus Globicephala; species Globicephala melas. Next base: position 56,633,263 of record NC_083320.1, read on the forward strand.
GTGGGGGAGGGGCGTTTGAGAGGTGAGATTCCAAGAGATTCCAAGAACTCAAAGGCCCCAGGCCTACTATCAGTGGCACCTGAAACTCCCATCTGCCTTCTGAAGTCCAACTCATTCTGCCCACCCCCTCCCCTTCAGCCTAGCCCATCATCTCGTCCCAAAGGCTGAGGAGGAGTTTAATGAGAGACTAGTAGCAGCTGGTAAGGCCTTCCCCCCTGTCAAAGCAGGGCCAGACTTTTTTGAACAGTCCTTCCAGCCTCTACAGCTGGGAAGGGGGTTGGGGGGGTGCGGTTGGAGGCAGCCCCAAACTGCCTTGCTCAGAGTCTGGCTCCTGGGCAAAGTACCCCAAGCACCGAATGAGGGTGGAGATCCTGGCACCTCACTCCAGCTCAGCTGTACCCATGAGCTCAGTACCCAAATGCAGGGAGGTGACAAACCATAAAATTACAGCCCCAGAGTTTTAGAGGATCCAAGACCAGGCTGGGCGTATTTTGAATACTGCAATGCTAGGAGCAGCAGCCTCAGCCCTGGTTTCCACCACCCCTGCCACCTCTCAGCAGCTTGTCCACTCCCTCCCTGGGAAGACAAATGGATTTCTCCTGGGAGGGAGGGCCTGGGTGTGCAGCTGAGAAGGAGGGGCAGAAGGAGAAGGAACTTAAAGACTTGAAGACACGTCCCCCTACGAGCAGCAGCCCCACAGAGCAGCAGGCAAACCAGAGAGCTGACAACAAGCTAACTACATCCCAGGCCTCAAGCTAGCCCTGAGTCTGGGAGCAAGTTCATCTACCTGAAGATAAAGTACATCAGAGAGCACAAGGCCAGAAAAGTTCAGGAACCAAACAGGCTGAGCACAGAGAGGCAGAAGGCCTCAGAGCTCCCGGCCCTACCTGTCTTCTTCCACACCCCCTAAATGGACCTACGGGAAATATTCTCAACTCCAGGGTCTCCTTTTCCAGGGAGAAAAACCCAAGGCTGCTCCTGTTTCAGAGTACATCCTCTTCCCTTAGGATCTGTGCTTCCACATTAGGGATTTAATGGGATGGGGAGAACTGAGCTGGGGTGGGCTAAGTAGAGTCCCATGGTTATTTTTTGCAGACCCTGGTTGGATTCCGGTGTGTAATTTGGGGTTTTTTGGTTTTGTTTTTTGTTGTTCTTGTTTTTATTGTTTGGGCGGGGGTGGGGGTGGGGGTCGCCAGGCCTCACAGCTTGCGGGCTCTTAGTTCCCCAACCAGGGATTGAACCTGTGCCCTCGGCAGTGAAAGTGAGGAGTCCTAACCATTGAACCGCCAGAGAATTCCCCAGGTGTGCCATTTTGTAGTTTTGTTATCTTGGGCAAGTGACTTATCTCTAACAGTTTCCTGATGGGTGTTTTGTCATATACCTACCTCAAAGCGTTCTTTGGAAAATGAAATTAGACAACGTTTGTAAAGCGCTTAACATGGTTCTTAACATAGCATTCCATAGACTTTAGTTCTTATTAATTTAAGCGAGTGGGAATCATGTGATATGAGCTACATAACCACCTGGATTTGGGGATCATAGTATCTGTCTTCAAGTTTTGAAGAGCTGTTGGTGGAAGAAGGAGTTGAGTTATGACCAGCAGCCCAGGAGAGCAGATATTAGGGCAGTATAAGGAAGAGCTGTCTATGAGTAACTCTGAGACATGTCCAGCAATGATGCCAGCAGCCTGGAATGGACATGAGCACCCTGTCACTGTAAGGATATGACCACAATCAGAGACACTAAAAAGAAAGAACAGGGAGTTCCCTGGTGGTCTAGTGGTTAGGATTCGGCACTTTCACTGCCGTGGCCCGGGTTCAATCTCTGCAGTCCCTGGTCAGGAAACTGAGATCCCTCAAACTGCGCAGCGCAGCCAAAAAAAAACCTTTTTTTTCTGCATGAGGAGTTTACACATATGGCCTCCAAAGTTGCCCTTCCAGCCCTGAGCCTCTTAATTCCTGGGCGAGCTAGTCTCTTGGGGTCAGTCTGGGGGACTTAGCCCAGGCATGAGCCCCTTCAGAGAGCTACCTGCAGTGGCACAGCTGTTCTTCTGCTTGGAGTTCTGTCGGGACTCTTTCATCCAGGGAAAGATTTGCTTGCTGATGGTGGCTGAGGAGCCAGAAGCAGTGGGCCCACCCTTGGCCTTCTTGGCAGGTACTCCACCTCCAGGGTTGGTGGGCGAGGATGGGGGCAGGGCTGGTGGGGGAGGAGGGGGTGGTGGTGGCTGCTGCTCTGAGTTCAGACCAGGAGGCTGGCTGCCACCCCCACCTCCCTGACTGTTCCCAGTGCCAGGCCTCATGCAGCTTCCATTGAGTTCAGCCCCCTTGTGGGCTGGGGCTGGCAGAGGTGCAGAGCTCTGGATGGAGCAGGCAGAGCCCGGGTAATCAGTGTCCAGGGAGTTGGCAGCAGCAGGGGGTGGATAAGGCTGATGGGGGGCACTATAGCCATAAGTGTCAGCAGCTTTGCTGTAGCCATAGCCTCCGAAGAGTCCTGGGCTTTCATAGTAAGCAGCCTTCTGCATCGTGTACTCAGGAAGCTCCGGGGCCTGCTGACCCTGCTCAAATAACATTGACCACCACTGTCTCCTTCACCACCACCTCCAATGTCTGCCAAATCCTGAGAGAGCTGGGGCAGCTCCAGGCTCCAGACAACCTGCAAAGAAGAAAAATGAGAGGCCCCAGAGGGACTGTCATTGGCAAGACCAGTCAGTATAGAAGGACTAGCCCAGGCTCTCTGCTTCCCACCAACTTAATAGTAGGAGGATCTGAGATTTTATAAAGTTCAACTTATTTGAACCCTTGGAAAAGTCAGAAGGAATTTCTCATAAACACAAAAAAAGAGTTTCCTTTATCCAAGGGAAGGGGCTTTTTTTTTTTCCAGATACAATTTTCTTTCTCCAAGATTGTCAATTTAGCCTTTGAAACTACATAGAAGAGCATTTATGGCCTGATGCATTTTAATGACTGATTCTCCCACTAGACTCTGAGCTTTTTGCAGGAAGGGACTGTGTCTTATTCACCTGCGTATTCCTAACATCCAGCCCAGCGCACCACATGTAGTAAGTGCAGTAAATGCTTGTTGAATGAGTGAATGGATCAGTCAGTCATTAGGTCATCCCAGGGTTTTGATGGGCAAAAGAAAGTCCTATAACACTCAGAAAAGCCAGAGCTCTCAAAAAAAGTATCTCCCCCACCTGGTTTCAAAATCACAGCATCTTTCACGGAGATGCAGATAGTCCACTCTCCGGTGACTGGGTGAGAATTGGCCGGTTAGCTCATGGGTCAGCACTGTGAAATCTACTAGGAGATAAAAGCCAAGAAGAGGACTTAAAGACTCCCAGACTTATTTTGAGGCTAGAAAAGTTTCTTCTCTTTGGTCTACATTTTTCTAGATGCTTAACTTTTTCCTCCACTACTTTTAAATGGATACCACTGGAAATGAGTGAAGAGATTTAGAATTTGAAATGCATGGAGCATGGGCGAATGAAAAATGCTTTATGTTATAACTCTATCATTTTAATCCTGCATCCATTGTATAAATAGATACTACTATTGACCTCTGCTCTGGATCATCCATTCCACCCCACCTCCCACCCAATCTACAACCAATGAGAGAACCTCTCTTGGCATGATGAATGGACCCAGAATTAGAAGAAGAAAAAAAAAAAACTAAGAAAAATTCTACCGCTTTTGTGTCCTCTGACTCTTGATGGGGGGCTTACCTTCTCACCCACCCCCCTCTTCTCCTGAAAGCCCCTAATGAGTTAAAGTATAACTAATACCATTCAACCACTTTCATCTGCTTGATAAAGAAAACTCATAGGTCAGCTCCCAGGTCTGAATTCTTGATCTCATCTTTCAGGCAGCTTTCCTTCCCCCAAACTCCCTGGTTTCCATCAGGGACATCATGATGGACCACATTATCTAGACAACTTATGTAGCCTAATGGATTTGACCACTAGTACTAAAACCACTCCTCCGTTTACTCATTTCCCCTACACTTTCACCAAACAGCCTAACTCAATTTTTTAAATTCTTCATATTAGCCTTTATTTGGTAGTAGAGTTGCCCATTTTGTTTTCAAATAAAAGCGAATATGCCATTAATCTTGATAAGAGAAAGACCCTTCTCAATGGAATAACAGAATACTAGGATGTAATGTTTTAGGAATAGTTTCTATTGTTGTTCTTAAACTTATGTAATTAGGATATCTACCAAACAAAGCTGGTCTTAATCTTTCATTCATTTTCTGTATCATTCTCTGACTATTAAAGTTACTGCATATTAAATGGACAGCTACATCCTCATCCTGTGACTAATATTTGTATGTATTTGCCCACAGGCCAAAGGACTACATGTACTCCGAGTTTGGTTAAATCTCTGGACTTTTCTGGGATCCTGCTTCCAGTCTTAAACCTTGGTCCCTCTGGATGTCAAAATGGTCACATTTGACATTCAGACCACCAGAACTCGCTGCTGTTTCTGTCACTCCATTTACAGCAGTGCAAGCAAAACATCCCCCCTCTTGCCTCCCAGGATGACCAAGTTTATCTTGATAGGTAGACCAGTCACATTAAAATAGCTTCTTTAGGAACTGACCAAGTCTTTGAAACAGATAGCTTTACATATATAGTTGTTCCCATGGCATATTCCTAGACAAACCTCTGTGCATGTACCTCAAAAGTGCAACTACTGGGCAGCTCCCTGAATAAGCAGAGTCTGTTCTCCCACTTCTGTTTTCATTGTCTTAAGGAATTTCAAGGGTCACTCAGTGATGATCCACCACCCAAATGTCCATCTTCCCAGAGGCAAGGGCAGTAGCTCTCTCCTCACTGAAAAGGGCTTTGCAGCCTCTCCCCCACCCCAAAATGTAGAGCCCCAAAGAAGTCACCTTTCCTAAAACAGAACCTGAGGATATTGTTACAAAACTGGTTTTTTTTAAAAAAGCTTATTTCTTTCCAGAAATCGCTACTCCTTGTGAACTCTGCTTGAACCTAAGAAGCAGGAACGGGTCATAAATCACTTGGACAATGGTCAACTGTTCAGTGGCTCATCTTTTCGATCCCCCCCCCCTTTTAAGGCTTTCTTTTCTCGCCCTTTGGTACCTCTGCTCATTTGGGCCCCCGACCCAAATGCCTTGGGGCGAAGACTAACTCGCGTAGGGGGAGGGGCGGTTTTCGAAGTCCTCAGCTGCCCTTTCCTCTCCTCCTGCCCTCTACCTCCCAATCCTGCTCCCACCCTACAACCAGCACCCCCCCGGCCCCCCCCCGCCCGGAACACCGGTCGAGGCAGCCTCCCCAGAACCCCGCCGGCGCCATCCCCGGCTCCTCCTGGGGAAGGGGCACCAAACGGGGTTTGGCTGGTTCTTTCTCGTGGTCCCGGGAAGTTGCCCAGCTCAGCTCCGAGGCCCAACCGCAGGCCGGGAATGCAAGGCCAAACTGTTCCCAGCCGGAAGGAAGGCGGCCTCGGAGCGACCACCGCCCGTTCCCCGGGCCGTGGTGGCCCGCCGCACCCGCCGCGCCTCCGAATCAGCCGAACCCTGATGCTTGCTCACTGACTGCACTTAATTCTGCCCGGGATCAATACCTAAATATGATACCGAATAAATAAAAGGCGCTCACAGCGGCCGGGGGACGGAGTTATTAAGCAGCTGGAGCTCTCACGGTGCATATCAATGCACCTGTCATTGTGGTTTGTAGCAAAATTTATGACTGCGAGCACGGCTGCAGTAAACGCTTCAGTAAGGAAAGGAATGAAAAGAAAAACATTTCCCAAGGCCTGGCACTTTTCAGAAGTGGAAAACAGGCTCCGCGTAGGAGGAAGCGCAGCAAAAGAATTCCCTGCTCCGCACTTTTCCCGGCCCCGCGCCCCGCGAGCCGGGGGATTATATAAAGTGGCCGGTACCGGCCTCTCGGAGCAGCTCTGCTCGGCGGCCGGACGCGGGACGGGACGTGCGTAGCCTGGCCGGGGGCCGAAGACCTGCCGCCCTCCGCGGTCTCGGGAGGCCGGGAGGCTCGCCGGACACGCGGAGGCCGGCCCCGCGCTGTTCGCCCGCCGCCCGCGGTGGCGGCGGAAAGGCCGAGGGGACTGGGAAGAGAGACGGCTGCAGTCACTGGGCTGTGACTAGCGCCGCGATCGTCGTAAATCCCGGACGGGTAGAGTTAGACCGTGCGCCTTGAAAGAGAAGGGGGAGGCGTTGGAGTAACGGTTGCTTCTGTTCCTCTCAATTTTTCCTAAGGTTCGAGCTGGCCTCGGTTCCTCTCTCTGTTTTGCCTAAATCAGGGCCTTGGAAACCCACAGATCTCTTTCTGGCGGACACCAATATTGCTGGGCATCCCCATTAATTCACTGGAACCTAGCAACGATTCTTCCCTCTCTGTGGGCTTTACTACCTCGGGATTTCATTTCGAAACTACTCCTTTTCGGGTTTGCTCAGAACGGGATGTATTTACCGCAGAGCTGAGGTAGCTTTCTGCCCACATTCTCCCGATCTCTCAGCCAGAGCTCTTCTGCCCTATGGGAAGCCCTGGACGCGCCTTCTAAATCACTCTTATTTAGCCCAGATAACTTAATATGTAATACACCCTGCATTTAAGGCACTGGGCTCACCCCATTAAAGCGCCATAAATTTGAAGGCCGATGATCGGTTATCATGTAACCGGCGGCAGTTCACACTGAGGTGATCCACTTCAAAGCCGCCCTTTGTTTTATGTCTTGATGTATGAATCCTGAGATGGCTACCTTGAGTTGCAGGACAAATGGAAATGTAGTGGTAATTATTTTTAAAAATCACACCACTCACCACAATGTATGTGTGTGTGTGAGAGAGAGATTTTTCGAATTTTGTTTCTAACTCTTTGAAGGCTCTTCGGGTTCCTTTTGATAGTCTATTCTGTTGAGGTGATCTGGAACAAAATGGAAAACTCTCAGTGGCAGCCAGTTCTTTCTTACAAACACATGCAGAGACTCATTACTCCCTTTAAGGGTGTCATAATCAATGTCACTATTTTACATGGTGTCCGCAGCCACTCCAGGCACCTTCTTACTGGCAGAAAGGAGACTCAGTTGGCTCCTGGGGAGCAGGTGGCTTTTAACACCAAAATCCTTGACTGGATGGGAGAAGGGGGAGGCAGGACAGTAGGGAAGGGCCAGAGCCTCCGCAGGGGGTGAGCCAAGTGGGTCAGAGGCACAGGGAAGCCATTTCCTCTCCTACTCCAAACAAGCCCTAAACGCCCCAGGTTCCCCAATCCCCCAGGCCAAGCCCACCCCTCTTAGGAGCTAAAGGGAGGGACTGTGCAGTACTGGGATGGGAGGGAAGCTATAGCACAGGGCACCAGAAAAGGAGGGTGGACATGTAGATGGGCCTGGGTGGGTCCTAGTCAAGGCTCCCGCAGGCAGCCACAGTGAAGAGGGAGCTGGGTGTTATTTCTTGGTTTGTACGTTATATCTCCGATGATTTCCCTCAGTTTATTTTATTCCAGTAGGTATCCACCACATTCCTGGCCTGGGCTGCCCACAACTGGGTCGAGTTTGGGCTGCAAACCGCCTAAGACGCAAACATCCCTTCCACCTCACCCCAAAACAGACCAAGCTGCCCACCACTGCCTGCGCTCAGTGGGTGCCCGCCCCGGTCAGGTGAAAGGAGAGACGCAATCCCCCCTCTTGCATCTGCCCTGTGCCAATTAGTCGACTCAGTAGTTTGCAAACACCAAACTGCGCCCGGGAAAGCCCCACACAAAGCGTTCAGGGCCCTTCTAAAGACCAGAGCGCGCAGCCATAAGCCTTTGAAGTGACCTTTGGCTCAGGCGGCAATAACTCACCCCTTAATGAACACCCAACGGAAGCGCCTCGGAGAGATCCCGTACCGGTAGGGCTCCTAACATCGCGCCCGGGCTTCAGCTCCCCAGCCAGCCCCAGACCCAGGGGCCCCACTCCACCGAGCCGGCCCGGAGGGCCGGCTCGGTGGAAGCACGATGCACCCATGCCCTCGGACCGGATCAGCGGGTCCCGAAGCCACTTTATATGATACATTCACGTGAGCGGACGTCAACTTTCGCCGCTTGGTTATTTATTTATTTGGGAAAAAAGAGTTCTTTAAAATTAGGAGCTTCCCCTCAGAAGAAGGGCTAAATTGGGAGGCCACCCGGTGCCGTGATTCCCCCGTGGCTGTAGCTAGATTTTTTTTTTCCCAGCTGCGGAGGAACAGGGTAAGTTTGCTCCCGGGGGGTTCTGGGGTGCTCGGTGCACTCTGGGCGCAGGAGGCTTGGGAAGGGGAAAGTAAAGAGGACCCCAAGGTGGCCAAAGTTGGGCTACCCAGAGCCCCCACCATCTTCTCCCGCGCTCTTTCCCCAGCCCACCCAGCACCCAGCACCCAGCACGGTCCCAACCAGCTTCAGCCTTCTGCTTGCCCAGAATCGCAGGCTTTATCCGGCTGGCTCTGAGCCACCAGCCTCAAGTACCCTTTCCACAGCCAGGAACTGGGTGAGCAAACGGGAGGGAGAGCCGTCTGAGAGCTGTCAAGGAAGAGCTGGTTCCTAGCAGACCTGGCCCTAGACCCCATCCCCCACCAGGAAAAGTCTTTTGAATAGGGAGCCTTGGTGCAGATTATTGAAATTTTCGGGGAAGTTATAAGTGAGTGCTCCATGGGGCCAAATGAAATGCTGCTCGCAGTAATTGGATTCAGCTGACTAAGCTGGCAGGCGCGCAGCTCCAAGGCAGCGAGAGAAGAAAAATGTCCAGCGACTTTAAGTTCTGATGGAGCCAAGCGCTGGAGACTGACAAAACAACTTTACTGCTCTCCTTTGATGGCAACACCCCTGGAAGTCGGTCCCTCTCCGGCTGGGGCCCGTCCCAACCTAGGCTAAGGGACTGCGCCTTGCTTTCTGGGTCCCTTCCCCACAGAGGCCCAGTCTGGCCTTGCCCTGCGGCTCCCAGGAGCATGGAGACGCTCACTCCAACTCATGGAGCGGCTTTTTCAAGCTTTGGCCCCGGGGAAAGACCCAGGATGACCTGTCCTGTCCTCCCACATCCAGGAGCCACAGGACACAATAAACAAAAGGATGTCTGGGATGCAGGAACCAAAATATGATTTAGTTTTCATTTGGGGTTCTTTGAGGCGAAGGACCCAGAAGCCCTAAACCTTTTCTCTGCCACTATCGCAGTCAAAAACCAGATTAGTGAGGGGGAGGAGCCTCCCAAACTCTTTTGGGTAGTTTGGGGGTTCTACTGAATTTGGGGGAGAAGATGGAATAGCACCTTAACCTAGCAAGAAAAAAATATTAAGCCAACAGCAAGAGATAAAGGCATACGTATGTGGAGCTAACTCCCAGAACAATGCAGGGAGCTGGCTGGCCACAGAGTTTCTTTTAAATACGTATAAATCAACCTGCCTGCACCCAGCCAGGCGGCTCAAGACATGGAATTAATATGATGCTCCATCTTACTTTGGCAGTGACAGTGTAAAAAAAAGTTTCTTTTTATTCATTTCATTTTCAACCCGTTCTCATAACTGTAATTTACCCCCAAAATACCTCCTCCAGCCCCCACCCTCCTCACCGGCCCTCTCCTCAAACTGCCACCTCCCCCCACAATGCCACTGGCCACCCTCCCAGCCTGGCAAGGTAGTGTGTCCTTCTAACCTTTGGGTAGGCGGGAAGCATCTCCACAAAGCTCACCTCCTTACGATCAATCACCGTCCTGGATGTATATGTAGAAGTGTATTTAGGTCTACGAGTGCTGCCTCACCAATGGCAATCATCAAAATCACAGATTACACAAAATAAATCATATTTAGTATCCCACTCAGGGCAGCAAGTAGCCCCGTGCCCGAAGATTTCATTTTGTCATGCAATTGCTTACCTGGATCCCAATTTATCATAAACCTGGTGTCCTCGGCCTCACAGTGGGCGCCAGTGGGGGGCAGAGCTAGCCTTCCCCCTTTGTCTGCAGACAACACTGTCCCAACCCTGGTCTTGCGCGCTCGAAGACTCGGCCATATACCCGAGCATACGGAATTCCCGGTAGAACGGAACCAGACTGAGGTTCAGCTACCAATAAACGCAGGAAGAACGAGTTCGTAGTCCCCGCGCCGGCTTTGCCTGCGCTGCACGACCGTCGGTCCACCCGCCCGCCTGTCCGCTCCCAGGCCCAGAGCGGCTGCCACCCGCGCCCCCACCCACTCCTGGGTTCCTGCCCAGCCCTCCCAGGCCCCCCAGAGCTCGGCGTTTGTTTTCCTTTCGGAATGTGGCCCTTTCTGGATTTGAAGAGAGCCCCGGAAACACCCCCTCATAGTCGGCAAATACAGACGCTGCCTTCAAATGCGAGCATATTTGTTCACGTGACCCCGAGGGAAGATTGTACTGATTGAGGCTGAAACTTTCACGCCATCCAGCCCCGGAGCGCAGCCAGGCCTGGGGGCTGGGAGGAGGGGCAGGAGACGTGGGATCTCGCGGTCCCTTCCCTTGGGCAGACAAGGGTGGGTATGGGGCGGAAGGAAAGCCCCCATCCCGCGGCTCGGGAGTGACCTAGCTCCAGCCTGGCCGCCGGCAGTGGGATGCGAGCGCTGAGAGTCTCTTCCCCCACGACCTCTGACCCTGGCCCAGCCTTCCATCAGGCTGGTCCGGGGATCGGAAATTTTAGAGGCTGCCTCTCTTACGGGCGTCTCCGGAGGCAGCCGTGGAGTATCAAAGGCCCAGGGCTCGCCTAGCTCCCCGGCCGCGCCCGGTACTCCGCATCCTCAAGCACCCGGGCAAGGCGCAGCCTAGTCGGAAGCGCCGCTCTTCCCCTCCCCGGGGAGGCAATTACGTTGTGGCACAGCGCAGGCTCCGGCCCTAAGGTGAGAGGCTCCAGCTCACAGACCAGGCTGGTCACCCCGAGGAACACTCCTCTTCACCACCACCACAGTTTGGGGCCTTGGCTCATTCCGCGGACGCGGCCGATGAGCCTACACTTCCAGAGCCAGAAAAGGCGCAGAAGCACGGGCCGAGACCCGGAGCGTTCTCCCCTCTCTGCGTCTGGCGAACTCCACCCAGGTCCTGCGCGGCCTGGAGCCGCCGAGGCGCGAAGTCGCTGTTTGCCGCGACCTGTGCGCCTCCAGATCCAGGCAGGGCCCACGGATCCCGCAGGCCCAGCAACCGCCAGGCCGCGGCTTCCCGCTTCCTGTGGCGCCTCCAAGAACGCGAGGGGGTCTGCGAATCAGTCCTGGCTGGGCTTATCTGGGAGAAGAGGGAGCTTCTATTTTAGAAATATTAAATCAGGATAGGTTTCCAGCACTGTCCGAGTGGTCGGGTGGAATTTACAGTAACAATTCTGCCTGCGGGAAGAAGAGTTAAAAGCTCCCGGCCAGGGCGAGCAGCCAGCCTCCAGCTCCCGGCTTGCGGTGAGCCCCACGGCACTACCCCAGCTCGGCCCGCACCCCGGAATCCCGCACCATCTGGGGGTGTCCATTCCATCCCCGAAGTCTCGCTTTCATAGCCAGCTCTGCTTCTTAGCGGCATCGGGCACGGAGCAGATGCCCTGTCGCCACTTGCAAGGTCTCGGACAGGCGAAGGCGAATGTGCCCGGCAGCCGCGGAAGAGCCAGGGAGAAGCGGGTAAGATCCTCCGCATTCCCACTCCAGAAGCACGGGCAAGTCCCGGAGAACAGGTCACAGGCTCGAGCCCCCAGACCTGTCAGCGAGCCCCTCCTTTGTTCACCCGGCCGGGCCTGGCTGGAGGCCCACTCGGGGCGCCTCTTGGAGTCAGACCGTGGGTGCCCCCAGTCCACCCTCACCCGGAGGACCCCGCCCCCTAGCCTCCCGCCAGGGGCCGAGCAGCCGGCCCGCAGTAAGTGTTAATCTCCAGCCAAAGAGGGGGGCTGCTTTGCGGGAATTTGTCTCCAGGAAAGGATCTGAGCCTTCTTCAATCGGAGCATATGTTCATAGAGCAATAAACCGGAAAGATTTACAGTCCTCGCCCGGCCCCCAACAGCCTCGCACCCTTTCAGGAATTACTTACGATGATTTATCACACCAACCCAGGCAATTGTCACACTGATAAAATAGCCCGGGCCGGTGCCCGCCAAGCCCGGGCCTTGGGAGGCTGTTGGCTGCCGGGCTGGCGGCGGGGCTGAGGAGGTTTTTTGTGGGTTCCTCTCTGGGCCTACCAGGGGATGTCGGGGTGGGTGGGTGGGTGGGGTTGGGGGGTGGGAGGGCAGCCAATTCTCATTGAGAAAAAAACGCAAGCAGCTCAGAGAAAGCGCCCAGAATCTGCGCCAGAGTCACTTGCAAAGCACATAAACATTTGTCATCTTTGAATAATTGAATTAATGTGTTATTGTTTGAATGTATAATTCACAACGGAGGAAACTTTGTCTCTGTCCTGACGAGGAAATATACACACACCAAAAAAGAAATCAAAACACACACAATCCCAAAACAACCACCACACGCAGACAGCCCCCAGCTCGCCGATGTCATCCTCAAAGCCAACTAGAGGGAAGGAGGCAAAAAAAGAGAGGCCCTCCTCCCCGGCATCAGGGCCGGAGTGGCGAGCTGGAGGAGAATGCCCACTGCTGCCCCCAGCACAGATCTCCGGCAAGCTGGGGGTGGGGTAAGGGGGTGGGAGTGGAGTGGTCCGTGGGACCTCGCAGCTCCTTGGAGTGCACGAGAAAAAAGGCTGAAACTGGAGCCAGCGGGAGAGACAGCTCCTGCCTCTCACCCTAGCCTCTTCCCCCCCAACCCCGTTTCCCTTCCCCCGAGGCTTCTTCCCCTCACCCCAGGGTCTCCCATTCCTCGGGCGGCGGGGACTTCTCCCTGCCTTTATTTTAGATCTTCTCCCCAAATTAAAGATACAAAAATCGAGGGGAAGGGGGGCAAACTCCTTGCTGGGGTGACAGAAGCAGCAGAGCGTGGGTGCGTGGGTGGGTAGTGGGAGAAGCAACTCGGAAATCATTATCTGTTGGTTGAAACCTGCCTGGGGTAAAATTTCAACTCGATTTTATAGCCTTCCATTATGACGCAAAGAAAAATTTACGACCCTCGCTTGAAAAGAGGGCCGAGGCCTTTTCTCACCGGTTTAAGAATAGGCAGCAGATGCCGTGACAGCGACCATTGTTCCCGGTAGACACAGGCGACCGAGCAACCTCGGCCCGCGTGCGCCAGGCGCGTCCCCCAGCCGGGCGGGTTTTTACTACTCCTGTCGCCTCTGAGCAGCCCGCGCGCACCCTCGCCCCTCGCCCCCCGCACACCCTCACACACCCTCTCTCTCTCTCTCTCTCTTTCACACACACACACACACACACACACACACACACTCGGCGGCTCTCAGTAATTTTTCATAAGTGCAAAGCTTTGCTGAACCAAAGGTCACCATCCAAGCCACTAACAACTTCTCGCCGGCGCACGGTTCCAAATCAGGAAGCAAAGGGAACTATTTGTCAGTGGCCTGACAGCTAAGTTCATTAAGGATTTAAATCAGAATAAATAAAAGTCGCGAAAATATTTACCTGCCGGCCGCGCTCCCGCGCCCGCCGCCTGGGGCCGAGGGTGGAGGGCTGGGGGCGCCGCACGGCCCCCCTCGGCGGGTGATATTCTTGGGATCCCTGCACTTTCCAAGTCGGAGAGAGCCCTTTGCGTGGCAGATTAATGACGACTCCGTGTTTCTTAAGGGACGTGCTGAATTAATTATTTCACCAATCACGTGGTCGGGACTTGTAGAAATCTATTCTTATCATCTTCCTCGCACTTTGAAAATTCTCCGGGTTATGAAAGGCCCTCCCCCGGCTGGCGGCGAGCCCCGGCCGCCCAGCCCGGCGCGGGGGGCAGGGAGGGCTCCCCAACATGGCGGGCGCGCGGGAAGCGCAGTCTGCCGAGGGTCCCGATTTACTGTACTGTACTCCGGCGGGCTCGGCTGTGCACTCGCTTCCTCCTCATCCCTGCCCGCGATTCAATACACACAACCGTACTGATGTATTGGTGGGCACAGGAGGAGCCATTAAGCAGAAGACGGGCAGAGAACAATCATAAAATGTGTCTGAATATTTAAACTTCTGTCTGCGCACTTATAAATACACATGTCCACGCGTCTGAGGCGAGCCCTTCCATATATTAAGGACACATGTCTGATTTTATGCATTCTGCTCATTTCCTGTCGCGAGTAAGGCCCCCTCCCATCTATTTTGGGACTCCTGTCTTGGCCCCCTTTTCAAGGCGAAGCCAAGACGAGAAAAGCCCTCGTGAAAAAAACAGCACACGCCACTTTTTATAGTGGGGAGTGTTTATTGTGGTCTGGAGGGCGGAGGGGGCACTCGGGGGAGGAGGGGCAGGTGCTGGAGGCCCCGGTGGGGCTGAACAGCACAGAAGAAGTAGAAGGAGCCCAAGATTGGAGGCCAGAGGGGTGAGATCCGAGCAGCCACCCGCCAGCCCCAGGTTGGCCCAGAACCCAGCACCAGACACGCCCTCAGAGTTGGGGGTCCAGGAGATCTCTCTCACCCACCATGTCACAAAGAGAGACCGAGGGGGCCTGAGGCTGATCCGGGCCATGCTGAGAGCCAAACTGGAGCCTCCTTTTAGCCCGGGAAGGTACTTATTTTCCTTTTAAAAAATAATGTCCACCCCGCTGCAGCCTGAATCCAGCCTTAGGCTTCCCAATTCTCACAACATATGATGGCCAAATTGGGAGTGTAGGTATGGGGGAGGGAGAAAATGGTAGAACTGCTAAGCCTTACACAGTTTAACCTTCACACATCAGGCACATTACAGAAAATAATAAATTGTTTATATTGGATGTTAGCTTTTAGAAGACCTAATGAAGAATGCTTCTGTGGAGGCACCAAACAGGAGGGAGATTTCGCTACACCTTTTATTATTTCAAATATAGATCAATGAATTACATCAAAACTACAGGCAACAATTAGTATAAATAATACTTTAATCAGTGGCAGCAGAACATTGGTCAATTCTATTAAAAAAGCATCTTGTGTGAACAGACACCATGGGGCTGACTGACAATGTCATCGCCCAACAAAAGGCTGCAATGGACAAAGTGAGATGGGAGTCTGAGGAGCAATGTCCTCGCCAAACACTTCACTCCCCCCAGTCACGACCCCAACATACCATTAAAAAAACTCAAAACAAACACTTCTGGCTCATATTTGGGGGAACAAACTGGAAACAAATAAAAGCAAATGGGCACTGAGGCTTCCTACATCTAGGTTTCTCCAGAGTACGTTCCCAGATGGAAACTCATTTCCTTCCCTGCCCTAGGTGACTGGGGGGCCCTGCTTCTTCCCTGCCCCACTCCTGTGGGCCCAAATGGACGCTGGGGTCCGATTGGGACCTCAGGGTTGAGGGCCGCCCTCTGGGCCATCCAGGCTCCATTAACATTTCAAAAGACAATCCCTAGAAGAGGAGAAGGAGAAGTGAGACTTATAAACAAACAAGTTGTTTCTCTGATTAAGTTACTTTCCAAAGTAGTGGGGCTATTTTTAAGAAGAACCTTGGGTTTTCTTCATCAAAACATGCCTCTTGGCTTTCCTCTGGGGCAGGGGTGAAGGCAGTTAAGTAGTTTGGCATTTGGTCTGAAGCTGGAGTGAGTAACCTGAACTTCTGGGAAGGGGGAAATCTATATAATAATCTTTGCAATACATATGTAGTTGGATGTTGTGAAAATATATACTACCCCCTCCCAAGGAGAAGGTTCAATGTATTCACAGATTCGGGTTTTAGGAAAGAATCTGAGCAACTTTCCAACTTGCCTAAGGATAGCGGCCCTTTTCAAATCCTACATCCAAAGACTGCTCTCCATGTTCGAGGGGGAAAAAAAGAAGAGAAGGGTAGTTAGAGTCCAAAAGGTTAAGGGTTTAGAGGTCAGTCCTCCTGGCTGAAATACAGCTAATCGAATAGAAAATTTGTCCTCTGGATGAACCTGATTCTGTAATTTAGCCGAACTTCAGTAAAATACCTTTTCAGCTTCTCAACGTGAGGGCATCAGAAAAAAGACGTCTTGACTATGTATGAACTCTGTGCTTTTTGTCATAGAAACAATGATGCGAATAATGCAGGAATATCCATCTTTAATATCCCGACGTGGCGATATTCAAGTATTGCCATGTGCAAGTCTGAGAGCCAGGCTCACCCCAAGGAGGAACAAAGAGCTGTCCCTAGGGTCTAATACAAAAGAGCAAGGCTTGGAAGACACTTTAGAGAAGTGGAATTTCAGCCTAGGGACTCCAGTGAATACCTGCCCTCAGCTCTCAGGAGACACAGAACCAAAGAACATGCCTGTAGAGAAAGTCTTTTTCCCCCTACACTTAAATATATTTTAAAAATTACCTCTGAAATCTTCTAAAGTGTTCTCAAGCACTGAAAAAATAGCCCCAATTCTGAATCTCCTTTTCAAGCTCACCCCCTCTCCCTCCCCACTTTTGTGACTTTTCGGTAGCTACAACCAGGGGTTTCTTTTTGGAGCCCGAGGCTTTGCGGTTTAAATTTCTGAAGCCTTGTTTCATTTGAGTCTATGAACTCTGGCCATTACCTTTGACTCTTTCCCTTATCCTTAAGGGTCAACATTTTAGAAAAGTGAGCTTTGAACCCTTCCCAGGCAAGGCATAAGAAAAATGACTAAAGAACATCTCTCCTGTTGTTTGAGAGCGATTGTTTTTAAACCACTATTCTCAAGGCAAGGGAGAGGAGAGGGCCTGAAAACTTTTATACTTTCACAAATTCTGCTAATTAATGGGTTGAGGAAAACTTCCTTAGATTTGTTTTTTAAAAAATTAAAACTTAGGGAAAAAACCCTAAGACCAACTTTTGTGGACTTCTAGATTCAATTAGTTTTTCTTTCATTTTTTACAGCAAGACTTCCTCACCTTCCCACTTTCTCCCCAATGCACATTCCCTCTTTCATATAGGCAGGCCATACACCAATGCTTATAAAATACTGCTATATGGGGTATTTGGGGACATTTGGAATCCAGTTGGAACAGAAAATTCAGTCATTATCTAATGACCCAGAACACAGAGGTTTTGTTTTCTTTCTCCAGAAGGAAAATGTTGGACCATTTGTTTCTTTCTTTTTTCCCTTTCCTTTAATCACCCAGAACTGGTTGTAAGCACAGTGCTGAGAAAAGCACATGTGGAAATATATTTTCAGGAACTCAACTTTGAGTGGATCCTTTGCTTCCCTCTAGAAGGGTTAAGGGCCCCCTACACACATTTCCGGGGAGTGGGGAGGGGGTGGAGTTCAAAATGCCGGTTACAGCCAGAAGTAAGTCCACGCATCTCTTGATTCTGCTCCCTGAAACCCAGCCCCTTTCACCATGGTAAGTTTTTTGGCAATAAGATGTCAGTTATTTCTGCACCCCAATTCCCCAACAAATAAATACTTAAGCAAATATAATCTAAACATACAACAACCCGTTTGCACTTCCTTCTTAGACTCATTTCTTTGGGCATGGGGCCACTGGGAGCAAAAAAAATTTTTTTTCACACTGGAAATTATACAGACAACCCAGAAAGTTCAGAAATCCTGGCCCAGCCCTCCTGCTTCCACTGAAAGCACCTAGCGCAAGGGTGGCCAGCCTTCTGATTCAACACGCCCACATTATGAAACCACAAAGATCCCTGGAGGGGTGGGGGGGGCGGGGAGGATGTTCAAATTCACACTGGGATAAAGCATCCAACCTTCATTTGCAAATTCAAAATCCAACAGCGGAGATTTTCAGGAGTTTAATGACTCGCCAAGGTTTTATGTTCCCAGTAGCTCCTGCCATTTGATAATATATTTAGAGAGAGAATCCCACCCCCCCCCCGACCCCCATCCCCGCTCCAGGGAGGGGGCTACCCTCGGGCAGGGTGCTAACCTAGTCCGAGGTTAGGCCTGCCTGTCCCAGGTCCACCCTACAGTACCTTAGAGCCCAGGGAGGTGACAGCAGGCCCGGCCTGCCCCCACAGCTTCGGCTCAGCCGGGAGCTCAGGGAGGGATGGGCCCAGGGTCCCCACTTCTATAAGGTCGTCAGGTCCGTGTGGTGGTCCTTGGCCAGCGGCTGCAAATGCTGGCCAGGGGCAGCTGAGGAGGAGCAAGAGGAGGAGGAGGATGAAGACGACGACGACGAGGACCTGCCTTTCGTGTTGGGCAGCTTGTGATCTTTTTTCCACTTCATCCTCCGGTTCTGGAACCAGATCTTGATCTGGCGCTCGGAAAGACACAGGGTGTGAGCGATTTCAATCCGACGGCGCCGCGTCAGATACCTGTTAAAATGAAATTCCTTTTCCAGTTCTAGGACTTGCTGCCGGGTGTAGGCCGTCCGGGACCTCTTGGGCTCCCCGCCGGTGTAGTTGGGGTTCACTGCGAGACAAGCAGACCGCACAGTCAGGTCAGCGCCCGGCCTCGGATTAGGCCACAGCCGCTCACTTCCTGGCGCGCCCCGAGGCCCGGGCCCTCCCGGCGCGCTCCTGGCCCACTCCCTGCCTCTCGCCCGCCCTCCCAGGCGCACACGCTCACTCCCACCCAACCCCTCGGACCCACCTGCTCACCTGGGCTCTCGGGCGGGGATCCCCAAACGTGCCCCATCTCCCCAGCCCACCTCCCGCTCCAGCACTCCCAGGCATTTTGGAAATCCCCTCTTCCACCGCGTTCCCTCCGCTCTGAAAATGGAGTCCTCCCCCACCCCACCCCCATCTCCACCCCCTTTTGCGCCCAGAGCCAAGCAGCCAGCCACATGGTCCCGGCCTGCTCCCTCGGCTATAAAAATTTATGGAGAGAGTAATTGCAGCGCCCATTGAAGCCCCACACGCCCCCACCCACTCGCACCCCCTCGCGGGGCCCAGGCCGCCGGGCTGGGGTGGAGACTGAGAGGTCCTGGGCCCGTGCCTTACCGGAATTCACGTGCACCTTCTTCATCCACGGGTAGACCACGGCCGGCTGCTTGAGGGCCGTCCCAGGGGGCGGCTGCTTGGGGCCGCCCGGCTGGCTGCAGGCCCGGGAGCCGGGCAGGGGCGGGGGCGCGGGGCACGGCTCTCCCGGGGCACCGTAGTGGCCGCTGGGGCCGCCGGGTTCTTGCCCGTGACCCCGCGTGGGCAGTGCCGAGCCAGGCCCGGGGCCGCCGCCTCCGAAGGTCTGCTCACCGAAGTCGGGCCGTGGGTAGAGCCCCGGGGGCTGGAAGTCGGCCCCCTGCGCGCCGCCGCCGTAGTAGTCAGCGCCCTGCTCGCCTAGGTAGCCACCCTGCAAATATTCCTCGCACGGAGGAAACTTGGGGTCCACATACTTGGAGTTCACCATATACGAACTCATGGCCATTAATTTCAGAAGGTAGAAAATACTAATTTTTCTCGTGTTGTCTTTTTTTCTCCTTCCATAGGGCCCTCCTACTTGCTGTCAACTGAATAAAGTTGGCGGCCATGTGACCAGACCAGCCAATAGCGAGGGAGTGAGTTTATCACCGGGTTGGTGAGCATCTCATAATTTTCACAAATTTAACTAAATAACATACGTGTAATCAAGTGACTTGCCGTGGCACATTTGAGGGCCCCCGCCAGATGTTAAAGTAGTTCTAATCCCAGCATCCTCATTCCCCACAGGTAACCCCAGCTTTTGTCTGCCACTGACTTTGCTAACCTCCAGTGCCCCCGCCACTCACCCCGCCTGTAATCAGCCCCCCAAAATGGGCACAGTTCAAGCGGGAATGAATCCTCATATCTGTCAGGGTGCATGGCATCAAAAAGTGGGCGGAAGAGGTGGCTTCTGAGTTGGGCAGAGAACCCCAGGCAGGCAGGACTCCCGCCCGCCCAGCCTGCGGAGCGGGGACTCTGCCATACAAAGGCCGAATCCCGGCTTTGTCTTCATCAGGGTCACCCAAAAGTTACTACAATCTGGCTGGCCTGAATCAAATTAGGCAATGAGTAACTGCCAAGCTTTCTTCGAGGCCGGGGTGTTTCCAGCCAAATCTTGGCCCTTGCTGGTATGGCAAGAAGCCCCCGTGCTGCTCTAGCCAGGGCAGCTGAAGGGTAGCCCAGGAAGGTGGTGAGGGCACCCCCAGCTCACCCAAATGGACCCCAAAGGACCCTAAACTCCTTCTGCCCAGCTCACCTTCTTCTCACATGGCAGTAACGGCCAATGAGGCCCTTCATTGAGCACCCTCCAACTTTATGCCCCTGGAGGGCAGACCTGGGGCTGGGGTGACCTGGACTCCCACCTTGCTCCCCAGTGCCCCCAAACCTAACCCTCTGGCCCTGCATTCACGCAACCAATTAGGGTTTTACACAGGGGGCCCTGTTTAAAGGTGAGGAGCTTCTCCAGGAAAAGGCTGCTCTATGTCACCAGGCTCAGACGATCCACCTGGAGTCCAAGGTAATAAAACAGAAAGAGGCGACTGACCCGCCGGCTGCCTCTGGCCTCCAGTTCTAATTCTGGCTATTGCGGAGAAATGTGAAGTTTTTGCATCGACCATATATTCCCCTAGAATCGAATCTGTGACTACGTGGATACCACACAAATTCGGTTCTACAGGGTATATATAGACAACGTTACTACCTCCGGGTTCCACCCAGAGCGAGTACCCAGACCGTTGCCAGCCCCCGCCTCTTCCTCGGAGCCGCCACCAGCCCAACGCGGCCACCCTGCCTTTCAGAGATGGTTCAGGTAGCCTGAAGCGCCTGGTGGCAATTTGCAGCAACGAGTTCCCCATCCTTGTACCAGGGCCGGGGTTACCAAGCAGCCAAGGAGTCAGGACAGTCTTCTTAAGAAAGAAAGAAAAGAAGAAAAATAATCCATCCCAGAAATGGCGGCTTTATTACCCCCCTCTCCGGATCCACATAACCCCCACTCCCTTAGCAAGTGGTATTTTCCAGAAAGGAGCAAATGCCCTCAATGGCAGAAGAAAAAGAGGCAAGAGGGAATATCCTCTGCTCATTCTTCTGCCCACTGTCAGGGCAAGCCAGGTTGGCTGACAAAGCTAGTTCTCCAAGAAGTCGCGCATTTACCTTCCAGGGCCCTGAGCCCGGCTGGCCTCTCCGTCCGGCTGCTGCTGCAGACCCCGAGGCAGGCGCCGCTTGCAGGCACCGAGCTGCCCTGGGCTGGGGCCGGCGCACTAATGGTGAAGGGCAGGGCAAGGGGTCACTCGAAATCATTTACAAACATATCACAAAGTTTCATTATTTTTGCTTTGCCGACAGCAGCACACAAGAGTACAAAAGTTCACGAGTTGTGCCCGCCCCAGCGCAGTCCAGGGCTCACCCCTCGCTTCAGGGCACCAAGAGCACTCAGGGCCCGAATGGGTTTCAGAGGCAGAGGGGTGCCCGGGCTCGGGTGGGGCTTTTGGATCCCTGACTGTAGGCTAGAGGTGTTTAAATTTTTTTGATTGTTTTGATTTTACCCTCATGATTCAAAAATTATTTTCAAGCCCCAACCTGGGCCTGGTGCGGTGGAGCCCCCCTCTGCCTGGCAAAATTGGCTGGCTTCTCCTACTCTGCACTGTGCACACTCCCTGCTCACTCCCCCACCGCCATCCTCTGGGTCCAGTGCTTTGGCTATTTTGTAGGGATATCCTGGGTGCCAATTCTAACAAGAGCTCTGAGGCTGCCCCACACCCAGCCCCCTTGTCCCAGGGGGGCTCCCCCCAACTTCCTCTAATGCCAAGAGCTCCCACACACCTGCCTTCCTGGGAACCTTGGGCCTAGGCTTTATCCAGACAAATTGGAGGAGGCTGCTGGGACAGGTGGGGAACCGGGTGAGGGTACATACACATTTTCATATTTGTTAGACGCTGTGACCTGCATTTCACCTTATTGCTCAACTTGTTCAGACAGGTCAAAGCCAATGAGTTATTGATGAACAAAAGCGTTAAATATTCACCTCCCGCCCAACTGCCCATACAAATGCTTTTGATGTCTCCGGCTTTTTGTGCTGTGTTCAGCTACAGGGTGCTGATCGTGGGTTTGCAAGCAAGGAGCATCCACAGAGATAAGCACCCAGAGCCAGGGCAGCTTCAGGAAGAAGGCAAGACCAGGAGTTCCTGGGGACACCGGATTTTCCAGCCTGGAGCCCTGAGCCCTGTTTCACTTGACACAGCCTGATTCATAGAGGTGAACTATGTACTGGGCGGAACCTCCACTCCTGGGGGGTTGGCACAGCCCCCAGCGAGTCGATTAGGCTGCCCAGCCTGGAGGGCAGAAACCTGGCCCAGAGCCAAGCCTTAGCTTCCCGGACCCTAGAGAGAGGATGTCTCACCAGGGAGGGAGGGTGCCTGGTTCCTAACATCTTCGCACATTCCATCTCCTATGAAAATAAAATCAGCTCCGTTTTGCATGAGGGAGGGGCCCCTGGTCTTTCCTTGATTCTCTCCCCACTACCATCATCTTAATGAGAGAGCCTTCCTGGAGATTTCACAGGCCTCCTCAGAAATGTACCTGTCTTCTGCGGCATATGCAACTCAGATCCAAACTTCCAAGCCCAAGACCCCAAGAATCTCTGCCCCCCCCGCACCCCCCCCCCGCCACGTCTGCCTGCAACGCTAGCGGCTCAGGCGCAGAAATTCTCAAATTGCAGTTATAGAGAAGCAGAGGTGAACTAGAAGGGCCGTATCCCTCCCTCCTCGCTCGGCCGCAGTTCCCCAACCCAGGGCCTAAACCGCCGCGGCTGGGGCTGGGGCCTAGGGAGGGGGGAGGAGGGACTTCCACGTAAAGCTCAGAATTCGCAGCCCTTCCCGGAAGCCGGCCAACCCCACACACCCGCAGCCACAGAGGGTTGCGGGTTTTTTGTTTGTTTGTTTGTTTTCTTTTTACAAAAAACTAGAGAAGGTTGGGCCAGGCTGAACCGGGTTGAGCTGGGTTGGGCGGCAAAGGGGGATCGCGCTGCCTGGGTGTTCAGCAGGTTGATTCGAGCAGAAAGCGATGCTCGCCGCGACTTGTTAATAGGGCGGGCTGCTAATTAGCTGCAAGCTCTTCACAGACGCGTTCGCTGCGGCGGAGCTGCACCTGTGCGAGCTGGGGAGGTCTGGGAAGGCCGGGAAAGTCCAGGGAGGTCCAAGGAGACAAGGGCGAGAGGCCGCGGCCCGTTCCCTTACTTTAGGTGACTGTAAACCAGGCCCCAGAAAATTTTTCCAAGAGTCCAACTTAGATCCTCCACCTCCAGCTCGAGCTCCCCTCTCACAGTCAGGCCTGGGGAGGCAGGACTGCTCTTCCACCCGCCCACTCCTCTGGCGCGGCCCTTCGCCCCTACCACCCCAGTTATCAATACCGCCCCTTCTCGATTCGGAAGAAACGGGAAGGTACTTACAGCGGCGGTTTCTCACGGTCCCGAACCTGTTGCAATGAAAACGGGGGTCACTTAAATTCCACAGGATAATAAAGATAGATGATACACAGAAAAATGACAAGGCCCAGACACCCCGCCAATACCCAGACCTCCCTCCTGCTTCGGATGCCCGCCCCCAGGAACTGCGCCAAGTTCTCCGCGCGCGGAGCGGGAGACTGCAGTGCTCAAGGGCAGACCCACGAGGTAGGAGAGTATGGCCCCCATCACCTCCCCCACTCTATGCACCCCTTGAGCAAAACCTTACTTTTTGCTTGGCCCGACTCAGGCTGTCTGTAACAGGGTTTCCCCCGTGGGAAAACGGGAAGCGAGGAGAAAACGGGCCTTTGTGTGTTTTCTTCTGCACAATCGGCGGGGTGGGCGCAGGTCCACTGGGGAGGGGGTTAGCCGCTGCATCTGTCCCCTGCCCCAGCTCCCCGTCTGTCTCGCGCTGGGAGCAACTCAGACCCCTTTTCCAATTTCAGATTGGTTTCAAATTCCCCAGCTCCAACCAGCGCTCCCCTAAAACTGTCTTTTCCTTCCCAAAGAAGTACCAGACAAGGCTAGGACTTGCCTTCCCACTTCTGCTCTAATTCAAAACAAAGAGCAATTTCCAAGGGAAATGAGGACCCAAATGATAATCAAGGAAGAGGAAAACCGATGGGTTTAAAGGTAAATGGCAATGCTTTAGACTCTTATCCAGCTCTATGGATATGACATCATTTCGTCAGCATTTTTTCTGGAGGACCCACAAAGCAATCTTACAAAGCAGTGATCCTCACAGGGGCTGGTGTCCAGCTTTAAGTTTTCAGTCTCCTCTAGTTTTATTCTGGGATGGCAGTCTTCTCTGAGAAATCACAAAGGCAAAGCCATCTCCATCCTTATCCTTTCTCTCTGTCCACCTAGACTACCCGTTTGATTCCACTTCAGAAGCAGATGCCCCATTATGAGGAGGAGAGAGACAGAATGTCCCTCTTGTGAGGTGGGAGCCCTCAATTCCTAACTTTCTATGTCTAGAAGGGAGAGGAGAAAACCAGGATTTCCATCCTATTTCTTGATCTAGGTTTAAGCTAAAATTAAAATTAACTTCCAGGGGACTTCTCCCCACACCAGGTGGAAAAGATGGGGCAGAGAAATCCCCCACCCCTGGAGTTGTCCTGGAAAAAGTAATAAGTGACTTACTGGTTTTCTCTCCTAGTGGGCAGGGGAGCTGGGAGCAGACCTGTCTCCTGCGCCCAGCGCTAGCTGGAGCCTCTCACTTTTCTATTGCTGCTTCAGGAACCAAGCATCTGCACTTGTATGCTCTTAACCTAATTTATGGTGGGAATTATATTTTGGCTTGTCAACTCTCAAGCCATAAAACAAAGTTTATTGGGATCACGTGCTCGTAAATAGCCACTCAGGTTCCATCTCTGGCAGAACCATAAATAACCTTCCGCTTTAAACTTTTATTCACTAAATAAAGGTTCACTGCAACTGTTCCCTCACATTTAAATAGTTCCAAATATCTAGGATGCAAGGGGGGAGTCATATTCATATCAATACCCCAGGCTTTTCAAATAGCATCTTTTCAGGGATGTCTATTGAAACTGCGAGATAGTGCTATTTGGAAAAGGCTGGTTGATGGGCATGTCTTATGATTCTTTGGCTGCATCCGCTGTGAGTACCATCCACTCCTTTATTTCAATCATTTTTTAGCTTTGGATGTGGTAAATAAAGAGGAAAGCCAAAGGCCACTTCTTACTTGCTTATACCAGAAGTTATTTGAGATTTTGTTTTAGCTTCGATAAGAAAAGGGTGGTTGGGAGATGCTGGGTGGGCTTGGGGGTGGGGGGGCAGCTGGAGTTAACACTTGGCTCTGTATTGTTGCGAATGAGCTCAGCGAAAGTTGAAGGTAGCCACATGCCTAGGGGTTTCTATAATTTGCTTAGATCTGGAAGGGAAGCCTTTGCAAGTGACCAAACTGCTTAAAACAGCAAGACTTGGGGTTTGGTAAAGTGAGAAAGTGGAGAATAGCCCCATCGGCATCTTTGGCGACTGAAACTCTAAAGAAGGTTATAAAACAATAAAAACAGCCCTGGTGTGAAGGGGACAGGGTGTGAGGAAGTAAATGAGGCTCTCAAGGAACCCAAGCCCAGGAAGTCAGATGTCCCCAGTCCCACAGTGTCCCAACCACAGGGCTTAGGGGTCCAAACCTGGGTGGGATTCTCTCTCTCCCCCACCCTTACCCTTCCACCAGCACCAGAGGGAGAGCCTAAGAGAGGGGGAGGCAGCGGGCTCTCCTGCTGTGAAAGCCAAGAGAAGGAGCTTGGGCCAGAGCACTAATCCATGGGGTAGAATGTGCCACGCTATGCCTGAGGTAGGCGCGGGTGGGGAAGACACCCCCAGCTCCCACCAAGGGCTGTGAGTGAAAAGAGAATTGACACCCAACATCCTTCCATAGCCTGGCAGAGTTGCTACCAAACAGTGTGAAAACGTATGATTTTTACTATTCCGATTAAAAGAATGGGTGTTCTGTGTAGCTTTGTAGAGCACATATACGTCTATGATTTCTAAATCAAATTCAGTTGTAAAAGTTCTCATCAGCAAACCCATCAAGCCCTTGAAAGAGACTCCTTTCCACAAAAATCTCTCTGCATCCTAATTTCCACCCATTCTCTGTGCATTTCTAAACCCATTTCTTGATTTCACTTTCACTGGCTAGAAAGCAGGGGGCTATTAGCCCAGACTGTATGGCATCTACTTCTTCCCTCCCCATGCCATTAGCCACTTAGAAGTACCTTTTTCTTTTACAGTTGGTAGCATCTGTTTTTAAAATATGAGTAAAGATCAATCCTTTAAAAAAATGTTTTCTGACTCTATTAGCACTAGGTGAGCAGCTTCAAAACAAGCCCCCCTTAATCCACTGTAAAAAATAACAAAAGTTTGAGGGGCTGGGAAAAGCCTTCTTTATTTTTCCTTAAGTTAATAAAAGAGGATGAATCAAAGGACCTATGACATTCTAGGCAATTGTTATGAGCTTTTTATGGGGGAGGGGCCATGTAAAGAGAAGACCAGGCTGAGAGAATGGTGTTTGAAACAATGTCTGACACCTACTCGGGGCTCAGTAGATATTTTTTGAATGAATGGTGATAAAGGATGGTAACTAGGACTTGCCTGCAGTATTCACAGTGGCTTTCGTAAGAATAAAACTATATAGCCTACTCTGTACATTTAGATAATAACAGCAAAGTAACTAGCTATGCGTAAGGGAAAAGGAGAAAAGAAAGGAAGACACTGAGGCAGACAACTTCAATTACTTTCTAGTCTTAGGACAGGCAGGCGACATGATTAAAGGAGAAAGTGTCTACCTCCCTCCAATCTTCCTTGGCCCCTGCCCTCAATGCTGGGCTTCTGTAGATGAATGACAGAGTGCAGATGGGGAAGAGCAAACTCTGTCTATTAAGAAGGCTAAGCACCAGGGAGAACAGAAGACTACTTTGGGCCAATTTGTTGGGGTTTTTCCAAGGACTTTCAATGGTGGTGGTAACAGTCCTGAAGAAGAGGTCGGGGAGAAGAGGTGGGGTGGGGGCCTTCTTAAAAACCTGTAAGGAATTTGGTTTCTGGGTAAATTGAGACTCTAGACACTGTCCTTCCTCACTGGGCTGGAAAAACCCAGTCCTGGGAATTTCTGCTCAGAGAGCTTCCATGAGCTAGGGTTCCCTGAAGGAACCCAGATGCCAGAGCCGCTCCCAGGAAGAAGGAGAGACTGAAGGGGCCCCAAGAGGCATCAGCTGCACTCCAAATGTATTGAGGTCCACTCTCTGCCCACCCTAAGGGCCCTTGCTATGTGGCCCAGGAAAGAATATCCTGACCTTGACTTTCAAGAGGCCTCTTGCCCAGAAGTGGTACTGAAGTGGTACTGAACTCTTCCCTTAAACTGTCTGCACAACCAGGATAGGGGATGGAACTTTGGATGAACTCCCTAGGCTGGGGGCAGATAAAGAAAGACTGCCAGGCCTGGCACTTAGGGACACAGGCTGGCGGTAGAGCCAGAAAAGGGCTGAACAGGGAGTCCCAAGCAGGAGAGAAATATAATTCCATATTCCTGGCATTATATCCCATCACTGAAAGAGGACCACTTCTCCTGCTACCCCCGCCCCTCCCCCCCTAAATGGAGTCTGCTCATTGGAGCTCTGCCTTGGTGTCCTCTGGGAAGGAAAGGTGACCCCAGAGGGAACCACTCTAACAGTGAGATGTGCCATCCAAAAGAACAGGCTCTCGGGCAGGATCTCTGATGGCAGGGCCAGAGATTGGATAAGGCTCCAGCAGTCCCAAGAAAAGCAGGATCTGGGGGGTCACCTAAGTCCTTTGAGAACCAAGAATAGAGGGTAGATGGCACAGGAGATGGAGGTGGCTGGGTGGCTACAGCACTGCCCGGTTTCATGGGCCAAACTCTGCCCAACGTGGTTGATAGCAGAAGAGACTAGGTGGGTTTGGACAGAAAATCTGACGCAGGTGGACTCCTGGTTAAGCCAAGAGAAGCAGCTTGACCAAGGGCTGCGGAGGCCCTCTTACAAAAAGTCTACAGTCAGAAGTCATGGAGGCCAGGACTAAGGCGTAGAACCTGGTTGCAGGGTGTGTGTGTGTGTGCATGCATATGTGTGGGTTATAGCCTGAAATAGTATACATATAATTATTTTTAAAAGATATAAATAATCTAAAAAATTGGAAGGGCTGATGGAGATTTGGGGGGCATAGGCCTCTTTAAGACACACCTTGACATCACTGTGGCCCAAGTTTGGAGCTGTGGCTCAGCCACGGTCCTGGAGCCCAAATCTTGGAACACAAGCAGATTAAGGGGGAGTTGGGCACTCCTTGCCTCCTTTGCTGTTGCTCACTGGCCTTTTGCTTTCCCACCCTGTCCCAGCTTTCAAGAGACTGAAAAGAGGGTACTTGCCCTGGGGCTGTAAAAGAGGATGCTTGGCCTAGTGGGTGCGACTGATGGGTGGTGGTGGAGAAGGTGACTCCAGAAGGTGGAAAGTAGGGCCTGCTCTGTGGTAAGGCCTGAGCCTTCTGTAGGAGTCACAGATGTGCCTGTGTGGGTGTGAAGCCTCCCTTACCTGACATCTGCCCACTGAGGAGCTAGGGGCACTTTCCTCCTAGGTTTGGCCCTGAAGTCTACCTGTAGGCAGGGGCCAGACACTGAGACCCAAGGGAGTGGGGCCTATGAGGCCCACTACAGCAAAAGGGAAAGTCCCAGATCCATGTTCTCCTGTGACCAAACCTCATCCTGTCTTCTCTGTACAATTCAAGGATTAGGTGAGTGAACCAGTCTCTTTCAGCTCTAAAAGTCTAGGCCTGATTACTGAACAGAAAAAGGATAGTGATGATAAGAACTCCTATTGAACGCTTGCTATTCAATATGTGGTCGAAACAGGTACTGAATGTTTGGCTTGTGCAAAAAAAAAAAAAACTTTTAAGTGCTTAATCGGTGAGTTAATGTATGTAAAGTAGTTAGAATAGTGCTGGGCATATAGTAGTGCTACGTAAGTAAAAATCCTCATAACAACATTTGACGGTATTCTTATTATCCCTACTTTCTAAATGAGGAAACAAGCCCAGAGAATTTGCCCTACTTGCCTAAAGTCACACAGCAGGTAAGTGATAAAGATTTGAAAGAAGGCAGGTCTGTACCCAGAACCTACTCGCCTCTTTGAAAAAAATCTCCAAGTTAGCAAGGGATCAATGTCTCCTTCCCTATATGGGAGCAACTAGTCAGCTTATGGGGTAGTGACATTAGAAAACCTAATTAAGGAGGGAGCCCCCAAACCTAGGGGAATGGCTGTTGCTGAATGGTAGAGAGAACTTGGCCTCTGGAGACCAAAGAACCATAGAAGAACCAGGAGATACCCTTGGCCAGTTCTCAAACATAAGCGTACATACTAACTGCCATGGTGGAGAGTGTTTACAAACTGCAGGTTCTGGACATTCTGATTCAGTAAGTATGGCATGAAACACAGGAACCTGCATTATAAACAAGAGGTTTGAATGCAGGCCTTCATTAAGAATCACTGACCTAAAGTAGGGAAAAGAGGGAGGCAAAAGACTGTGCTGCCAGGAGGCAACGAGGAACAGTGGGCTTGGATCTGAGCCAGTCGTTTAAGTTGGGTGTCACAGCTGATGCAATACCCCATGGAGCCCACCAAAGGCCTGAAATGGGCGCAATGGGGGAAGAAGAGTGTGTGGGTGGTGTGGAAAAGGGGAGAGAGGAGCACCTGCGTTGTTCTCAAGCCGCACAGTCAGTGGGATTCACCCGGGATCTCAGAACCTCGAGAGAGGCCCGAGGGAGTCCCACCCCAGGACGCAGGCCTTGTTCTAGGTGAGCCAGGGCGAGGCCCGTCAGCTTGAGGGAGGAGGGGCTGAACGCTCGGCTTTTCAAGGCTGCCGGTTCTAGGTACCAGGAATTACGGGAAAGGAAAGTGGCAAGAACAGCAGCCCAAATGAGGGGGCTGGTTGGGATTGGGCGCAGCTTGCCCCACCACCGGACCCTAACTCTTTCTGCTCTTAGGAGCGCAGCGCGCGAAAATCGCGCCCCCTCCGGGAAGGCAGAGGAACTGAGGTGGCCCGCCACCCCCGAACCTGCCTTCTGGCTCCCGGGACTCTGGGCTGCCTCTGCTCGGGAAGCCGCCCCTGAGTGTAGGCGCAGCACCGCCAACTCTCCTCGCAGGCGGAAAACACTCTCCTAGCAGGCGGAGGCGGGGGCGGGGGCGGAGGGGCGGGGTCACGTGTCCTCCCCTCCCCCAGCCCGCTGGCGCCCGGGACATCTCCCGCGCCTCCGTAGCCCACAGGACGCTTGTCCTACAGCGCCTCCTCCTGGACAAGGCGCCAGACAACAGAGCAGGGGGACTGCGCCAGCCCCGGAAACCCGAGGCCCGGGCTTCTTCGCGCGGGCGGAGGTCTTCCCGCGCCGGAGGCTGCGAGCTGGTCCTCCCGTCCCCTGGGGCGGTCGGAAGGAGTTGAGAGGGCTCTGAGGCCGCCTCCCCCCGCAGCACTGACAACAAGCTCGCAGCCCAGGAGCGTGCATCTTCCATTAATTAGGCGAGTCCGGGCGGAAAAGCCCTCCAGTTTGTCCGTTTATTTATTTATTGTTTGACCGCTCTCTGCTGAGCCAGTGGTCCCCACAGAGCCCTCGAACGTGCTGCGCTGGCGTAACAAGATCTGGGAATGGTCCGGCTGAAGGATTGGCCTGAAGTTTGGCGGTTTGAACAGGCGCCAAGAGGAAAGGCCTTTTCCCAAAGCAGAAACACCAGGCTGAAGAAAATCTATACACCTCCCCAAGGATCAGATATATATATATACACACACACATACACATATATATATATACATATGTATATATATCTTCTTTTAAGGTGTTAAATGTATGTGTGAGTGCTTATTTTAACACCTTGAAAGAAGATTTGGTTTCCTTTTGGCCACTAGCTCGCATTTGCAGACTGTTTCTAAAGTACAGATTTAAATTGGGGTGGGGTGGTGAGTCAAGATGATTGAAAATAACGTAGTCAAGGGCAAGATGTTTGACTATATTTAGAATGAAGGCTGGAATAAAGGAAAGATGAGTGGCGAATCCTGAGGGAGGAGTTGGAGAGATCGGGTTATATCTTCCTGCTCTGAGTCCACTCGCCCCCTCCCCCCTTCCGTGCTTTGCTGGTTGGATCCCCAGGCTGGACTATTTCATTGCACATGCGCCGGACGCTGGGCAAGCGGGCAAGGCAGGCGCTTCGGGGCACTGAGCTGTACGGTAGCTGTGCGCAGTGCTGGGCGGTGTGAGGCACCACGCACTGCTTCTGCGCCTACCTGCAGAAGCGCTTGGACGCCCCATCTTATAGAGGCAGGAAACATACTTTTTCAGGAAAACCTGTGTTAAAAGCCTCAAACGTCCTTTCTGATCTGCAAGCCCTGTTGCGCCAAACCAGCAAAATCGCCATGTTGCCGGTGAACCCTCTCAAGGTTTTCGTTTGGATCAGCAGTTTCACATCTAGTGCACGCCTTCTCCCAAGTCGTTAATCAAGGCGGGGTGGGGGAGAACCACCTTACGTTCAGAGAGCACAACTTCTCCCTCAGTCTGCACAACTATGAAGTCTAAGGGACCAGTTCCTAGAAAGAGGGTATCTATTCACACCAATTCCGGAAAAGTGGCCCTAAATTGGACTTAAATAGGAATTCCGAGTTCTTGGTGGCTTCTCCCCAGCTTCCGGTGCCCCCGCGTGCCCTGTCCGGCGGCCGCACTGCGGCAAGGCCGTAAATACCTCTAACAGCTGCCTGCCAGTCCAGAGTGAAATACTGTCTTTGTTCCTTCCCCTGCTTCTCGAGCTCGGAAAACAGAATTCTGGCGAAATATATTTATTTGGAGGAGCATCTGACAGGAAAATACGTTTGGTTTTCAGCCCTGGTGCTTGACCACATTTATAACAACGAGCTTTTCTCTGGTCCTCCCGGAGAGCGCAAGCCCAGCTCACTGCCTGACCTTAGACACTAAGGCCCGGACGTGCCACCGGCTCCCTGATGTACAAAGGGATAGAGGTTCGGCCCAAGGACGCTGAGAGTTACACTCTCCCACTTGTGAGGTCCTAGGGTCCAAGTGGTTTTTTTTTAGTTTCGTTTAATTTTTTAAAAATTGGGTTAACTGGGACAGTGGGGGCATTTCTGGCAGTGGCAAAAGCGTTAACTAGTTCCTCTTGGACTAAATGGCCTGCGTTCAAATGTGATTTGCAGATTATTTATTCCCTTAGATGCAATTGACCATTTAAGGTCTTAATGCAATTGACCATTTAAACTCTTAATGCTACCACGGGACTTACAAAGAGCCCCCTAGTCCTCCATATCTGCCCATGACGTCACCCTCTGCTGCGTAATCGGACCTGCAGCCCGCCCAGGTTCTCAGTCACTTGGGCGCGCTCAGCCATCGAACCCAGGGAAAGGCGACTGAAGCTCTGAACACAAGGGCTTGGCCATTATGGCCACAACTCATCCCCACCCCCACCGCGCTTTCAGGCAACCTAGGGGCTCCTTAGGCTCTGGAGTTGCCAGGGGAGGGCCTTGTGAGCCCCTGACCAGGGCCCTGATTTTCAGTAGGTAATGCTGTAAACCAATATGAAAGAATGATCTCAGCAGTACCGTAATAGAGAAGTATTTACAGAATACAGACGTTCCAGATTTAAAAATCACTGAGTTTCTAATTTGTTAGTGATCATAGCGATCCACAACAATTCTGCTAGACGTCAACTGACCACTAATCGTGGCCCTCCATTTTGAAACTCGCATGATTCCGTCGTTAATTACTAAAAATACCTTTCTACAAAGATGTCATTTATTGTTCTGAAATGCTTTTACGGCCAACACGGTTACACTGGAAGATTTGGGAGAACATTAAAATGTTAGGGTTTTCCTCTGGGTGGTTGAAAAAACGATACTCCGCCGCGCGCAGGTCAACCTCATGCGCAATGCGGCAGATTGTCCCAAAGGTTTTAACATTTCACAACGTGTCCACGAGAGAATAGGCAATAGGATTTGAGAACTGCATCCTCAAGTGCCGTTCAAAATCCGTGGGAGAAAATAGCATTTTTTTCTGCAAATAATTTTCTTTCGACTCATAGATATTTTGGTCCAGTAATTTTGAAGTAGAGTTGGAAATGTTGCTATATAATATTTATTCGTAGGCAACACACACACACACACACCACGACAGTACATTTAGAGAGCAAAATATCCACTCTTTTCCCAATCCGGCAAATAAGAAACACACGCGATGTCTGAACTTAGACATGCTTCGAATTTCTGAAATGTCTCTTGGTTTTTCCCCAAGACCTGCACCAGATTTTCTGATACTACTACCTCTCAAAACATGCATCCATTTTGTGGCATAGAATAATACAAATGCACCTGACACATTATTAGATGTGTGAGGAACCTTTCTTGAATTGTTACAAAAATTATCTAAGAACTAGAGAAGCAGTTAATATTTAAAATTCCATCTCATATACAAGGCCCAATAAACCATCAACCCTAGAAATTAGCATCACTCGTCAAAGCCTAGGTTAACAAACCAAGCACATCCTGGATACACAGAATCCACCCCACCCCCAAGCTCCAACCCTCAAAACACACCTGTTAGCCTCCCAGGTACCTCTGACCACAGACAAACCGCAAAACACTGCTCTATACTACAGAGTGCCTTTAGTGACCCCCAGCAAAGCTGACACATCCAGGAAGCATCTGCACACTCTTCCCAGGGTGGGGATCGAGGGGCTCTCCATCTATGCCGCTATCCACCTCCCATAATCTCCAGAGGAAATAGGGCTTCCCTTCGACTTCTGAGCTCAGCTGGACCCCACCCGGGGCCCCAGGGGACGCCCGCTCAGAGATGGAGTGATCTGGGGCAGGGGGCGCAGGCAGCCACTCCCAGGTCCCGGGGAAGGGGAGGGGGTCGGGCAGGGATCTCCGAGCTGCCCAAACGGGTGGGCGCCTCGAGCTTCTCGGTGGCAGCGCTGGGGGCGCGGGGAGGGGACGGCTCTTACCGGAGGTGCCGAGCTGGAGGCGGCGGTCGGCCGGGGCGGCTGCTGTAATCCACTAGGCGCTGCCGGGCTTCGCGCGCTCTGCGCGGCAGGGACCCGCTCATGTTAGAGAAGGAGCCGCGTCGGAACCGCGCGGCTCGGTCACCCAGAGCAGGCCGGCTGCTCCCTGCGGGCGGTGTCGGCGCCGGCCGGGGCCTCGGCGCCCCGGATTCCTTCCGGGCTCTCCCGCCTGCCGGGCTCCCCACCGGCTCCGGGGGCGGCAGCGGCGCGACCGGGGCGAAGGAGCGGCGGGGCCAAGTTGGGCGCCGGGCGGGAGCCGAGACCGCCGCGGACCCCGCAATCCCGCAGCCGGCGACTGGAGCCCACCTCTGCGGAGACAAAGGTTAGAAAAAGAGGGGGTGAAGCTCTAGGAAGGCAGAATGCGGGAGGAAATTCGCCTGGGAAATCAGGAAAAAGGCCGTGAAGGCGAGCGGAGCCTGCACATGACCAGCCGCAGCCAATGACGACCGCAAATAGGTCATAAAAAGGTCTATTACCAAGTTGTAAATTTTCTTCAAACAAAAAGGAATTTACTGCAATTCCTTGCGGATTTTGCACATACAGCTCGCAAGCGCCATGTTTTTCCTCTCTTTCTCTCTCGTCTTCCCTCTTCTGTTTTTCTCCTCTCCTTCCTCCCCCTCCTCCTCCTCCTCCTCCTCTTCCTCCCTCCCTCCCTCCCTCCCTCCTCTCCTCTTTCTTCCTCTAAGTCCCTCTCCACTGCTCTCTCTGCCTTTCTTGCCTTCACGGTTCCTTTTTCTAGGAATTCTTTTCCTTTTATTTTTTTTTGGTGGTTTGGCTTGAGACCTCTGCTCATTGGGCGCTGTGTTACAGGGAGAATGAGTGCGGTGTGCTGCCCCCCGCGCTCACTTGGGGAGGTGATCCTGGCGGTCACCCCTCCAACTCTCCCCTCACTTGGTTTCCCCTCCCCTTACCTCACCAAAAGGCCGCTCTGAAAGAGGAGACAAGCACTTTCGGTTTTTGCCCCTCTCATCTCCAGGCAAGCCAGCCCGTCTGACCTTGCGCAGAAAACCTGGGCTCTGCAGGCCAAGAAAATGTGCTCTCCCCACACCGACCCTCTCCTACATAAATTGGGGTCCCTCCCATTTCTTCCAGTTTCTGCGGTAGAATTGCCAACCAGCTCAAAGGCTGGACATGGTTTTATGTACTTGTCAACTTCTCCAAAATAATAGTTTGAACCCCCAATGCCTATTCTTTTTCTCAGCAGAAACATCTTCCTGAACAGTCCTGGGTTAGAGGAAAGGCAGTATTTTTGGATTCCCTCTGAAACCCCTTGTTTAAGTCTCCCCTAAGTGCAATTCTCATTTATATGGAATTAATTGTAGCCCCTCTTCCCTTGCCCCCCAAATGTTTGTCCGCTGAAAAGCCTGGTCAATGCAACATTGAAGAGGAGAGGGGCTCCATTTGTTTAGGAAAAAAGCAACTCCCCAGTTTCAGGCTTGAAAAAAAAATAGTCCTTCTTCTTCAAAGGCAGGAGTCACATTCCCTTTGCACTTCTCATGGAAGCTGCCCCAGTGAACCCCAGATGAAAGTAAATGTCCTTGGCTGGCTCCCCTCATCATTAATGCATGGGCATGGCCATCAGGCTTTAGAACCTGCCTGTTAAGAGGTAACCTCTCACCCCCCATCCTTTCAAGGACACTGTCTTTGGATTTCTAGTAATACGTTTATAAACATTTGCATTGGATGTCTATTTGAAAGTTCTCTATTAACATCCTCACACCCAGTAAGTACCTAAGTGGACGTGGACTTAAGCAGGAAGCACGCAGCACCCTCTGGAGCAGGCCATTTGTATCCCTTGAAAAAGCTCCGATGACCTTGGATGTTTTTGATTAAAGTACTTCTGTTGCCACGTGTCAGCAAAAGTCATATTCTTTCTAGAAAAAGTCAGTGGGCTCCAACTTTTCTGGAGGTAACCATAGCAGCAGCCAGGGTCCATTAAAATGTTTTCTCTCTTCCCCTGTTCACCACCAGATGCTCGAGGATTCAGCAAACACTGGGGAAGCAGAGGACAGAGGTTTGGTCGTGAAATAGCAACACCTTCTGCACTGAAGAATAATTAAACAATATTTTTAATTATACAGGAAAATCAAGCACGTTGTTGGACACTCCCAAGCTAGAGCACTTTACACTGGTCTGTATGTGTGGAACTGAACAGAGCTTGTTCAATTCTGAAATATTCTGAGAAATTACTTCAATTGTCAATTTTCCTCTACCCAAATAAAGGCAGAGCTTTATGACCCTCCTTTTCGGCTGAGGGAAGGAGGGCTGGGAAAAGACTCCGCATTTTTTAAAAAGAAGCCATATTTGCACTTCTCCCCACTGTGCAGCCTGTAAGCCATGTGCTGGGCTTTGTGGAATCTCACAAAATGGGAGCCCCTGAACTGACTTTTCTCTAGGAACCATTGAGACCCACACCCTCTTTTGTGTGTTTCTGGTCCACGCAAACAGAGAACCTAAATCACTTCGGACTCTTGGTTTTTTCATCCAGTGTTAACATTGGAGGGTCCGATCTTTCTGTCAACGGTTTACAAACCTCTCTAAGCAGACTCTATAAGCAGTCCAGAGCACCAGAGTGTCGGCTGTTTGCAAAGGGTTCTCTGAAGGTTTATGCAAATTGCTGCAGCAAAAATGTTGGTTTGCTTATTGCGGCAAACCCTCGGATGTTTTCAGGTTTGAGCCAATTAGAAGGGCATCTCCTGCACTCGTCATTGCGAGTTGTCTGCATGAAACACTGTGATGGGGGTTTCTAGCCACTGGAAGAAAGAAGGTGGTGAGTGTGTGTGATTTGTAATTCCACAAGCTCTTTATTTGGAGACAAATCTATGCTTTTCCTAGCTACAAAAGGAAGCATATATACCTACATTTATTACCAACACTTTCTACACATGACTAATCTACGTATATGTACAAATACACCAAATATATACCAAAAATACCAAATTTGTAAATGTACAAATACGCTCAAATGTACTAATTATGCAACAGCCTTTTTCCGTACATGAGCTATGAGTTTATCATGGGTTAGGGGGCCGATGAGGCCAGAAGGTACAACATTTTCAGAGGAGCACAAAGTGGAGAGGAAATAAGAACATTTTTACCTCCCTTCCTTCACTGATTTCCACATATATCCATGCACCAGGTCCCACACCATACAGAGAGTCTTGCCCATATCGATGGCTCTAAGAATGATTTGGGGGGAGCATTGTTGTGTAGGAGAGAGCGAATTTTGCTAATAGAGGAGTCCCTTAAATGGAGGGCAGCTGGAGCTCAGCCAGCACCAGTCTCTAGCCAGCTTACTCCCACCCTCTCCCCAGCCAGGCTGTTCCCTAGCCATGCTTTCAGGCACTTGGTATACTTGCTCTAAACCAGTCAACAGCAGAGTCTCAGGCGACACACAGAGCAAAATGTTTCCAAATGCAGCATGCACGTTTGCAGCTGTCTCCTCTCGTGCAACACCCTTGATTTAAAATTGTCTTTCCTGGCTCAGGTCAGCGAATGCCACAGCCATGGCCTCTTCCCTGGATAGAAAGCCAGGTGGTGCTTCGCCTCTTGCCGAACCAGTGCCAACATCTCCCTGGTCCTTGAAACAGCAGGCAGACAGCTCACCAACGCCTGAGGGGGTGATACAGGCCTAAAACTATAGGATTCCAGTTTCTTAACTGTGCAATAAAAGCCACTCTGGATATTAAAATGTACCTCTTTAAAAATACACAGGCATCTAGAAAAAGAAGAGAATTCTTCAATGCCTACCTGATAAAGGTGCTTTTCCTTTTGGGGGGAGAAATGTTAGTTTACTTGAATTTCTCCTCTTCCCTCCCGCCCCTCTTCCCCCTCCTCTTCCCTCATAAAATGGCAGCTGTAGGAGCAGCCTCAAATAGAAAATGGGTATCTTGTTAATAACAGATCCCAAACCCCAGCATCAGCGCCAGCTCAGTGGAATAAGCTGTGGTGTAACCTGGACTCCGGATTGTTCCCCACTGGACCTATGACTCCAGTCCTTTGCGAAGTTCAAAGCTTTCCAAGTATCTTATCAAGGTTATTTAGAGCAAGATGAAGCTGGGATAGCCTGGCCAGCTCTCTCTGGAATGAAAGAGAGGCCCCCCTCCTTGCACTGATTTATTTATTTTTACAGCAAGGGTGCACATACCCCCCCCTTTTAAAAAGTCAAGTAGACGCTTTAGCAGGATGTTGCCTTCACGTGAGCCCAGGCGATTGTTCCTGACTCAGGAAAAGGGTTATTGACGGCGCTCAAAGACACTAGCTCTAGAAAAAAGATTCATTTCTTTTATTAAAGAGCTAGCTATGTTCTGCAGCGGTTGTTTACACTCGGATTTTTCTGCGTTTGCTCTCAAGGATTGTTTCAAATAGGTGAGGCCAACCTGGAGAACAGCAGAGGACGTACCAACCGACATCTGAGACGTGCACAGCAAGTTGGCTCACAATGGGCGTGCAAACAGAGCGAAGGGAATACAAATAAATATGGCACCTCCTCAAAAAAACGGAATCACAGCGGCGGCCACAGCACAGAGACCTAGCAATTTCAGGCAATACCAAGCACAGTTCAAAACGAAAGCAAGTTCAGAAACAAGAGGCGTTCCACAAGGCGACTTGCCAAAGTAAAAAGTATATGAGTGAAAATGTTATAATTGGCTTTTCAAGTATTCATTCACTCTAGATGATTAAATTGCCATAATTTGTATAAACTATAGAAAAATGATTAAATGTCAACTTTGACATTGTCCTGAAACTTCTGTCACTGGCCCAACATTTTCCCCAAGTTTAAGGAAGCTGCAGAGCCAGGACTACACATTACACTCTTCAGCTAACATGTGCTTTTTGAATATTTGGCCCAGACTTTTTCCCAGAGATATTACATTTACAAAATACTCAAAGAAACCTTTTAGGAGTAAACAAAAGGCACCCGAACCATTCATTATAAAAGTAGAAAGAAAAATATAAATAATACATTTTAATCAAATAACATAAAGTAAATATTCTGCAGGCATAATTTTTTTAAAAAAATTAATAGACTTCTTTTAATTTACTCACCATAAAGAAAAAATTTAAAATGTTCAAGTGCACTTGTTTGATTAATAAAGCATTTTATATTCAATTATTTAGTGCTAAACATTAGGAAGTTTACGTTGTTGAGGCAAAATCACCAGCTCAGCCATTAAAAACTACCATTATAAAAATATAGCTACAAGGTCAGAATCAAATTACTCTTACATAGGACAGCTCAAGGGCTGTTCCTGTACGACACTAGAAACTTTTTTTAAACACCCAAATCCCTCTCAAAGCGCAGAAACCTCAAGAGCAGTGACATGAAGGTAGCTTGAAATACAGGTAAAGTCCTTTCCAACAAAGAAAATAGGTGGTGTTCACCAGCATATGCTGATCATTAGTTTCAATAATCTGCGGTAAAATTTTAAAGGTGGAAGTTAATTTGTTGGGCCTTCGGCTCGGTCTTCCTCCAGCTCTTGGGCTTCCTTTTTGGTTTCCCCATCCTTCACCTCCTGTCGGGAAACCGGGAATTTGTCCTTGTTGTTCTCCTTTTTCCATTTCATTCTCCTGTTCTGGAACCAGATTTTTACCTGTCTCTCGGTGAGGGCCAAGGCGTGGGAAACCTCGATTCTTCTCTTCCTGGTCAGATAAGGGTTAAAAAGGAATTCCTTTTCCAGCTCTAGGGTTTGGAATCGACTGTAGGTTTGTCTTCCTCTTCGTCTACCAGGAGCTGCTGATTAAAACAAACAGAAAAAAAAAAAGGAAAATAAATGTTTTAAAAATGTAATGGTGCATCTGCAGGTTGCTGAAGGTTTCTGGAACGGGTCTAAGGAGTGAAATATACACAACTCTCCTTAGGTCTGATATATATATAGGATGGGCAGTCAAGAGGGGCAGAGAAAACGTCTTCGCAATCATTCTGTCCCCATCGTCTTTACATGGTTTCCACTTAAAATAAAAAAGTTTATCTTACTTTATAAGAGTCACTGTAAGCTACACAAAAAGGAAAAGGAGAGGGAGAGGAAAAGGGAGTTTTAAAGCTAGAACGTGAGATGAAAGCAGATTTCTCCCCCTCTGCCCGCTTAAAAAAAAAAAAAGCATCCCAACCTTGTGGTCTCATCCAGGGAAACATTTGAGAAGGAGACGAGCTCTGATTTAAGTGGTCTGGGTCCTCGCCAATATTACCACTGGACGATTTACAGTCAGGATATTGTACCAGCTCGGCCTCTTGCTGGGTCGTAAAAATCGGCTGTCTCTGTAAGTTATCGTATCCGTAAAACTTCGCGGGCTCCCGGTGACAGGCAATCCCGCCGCAGGGGGGAGGCGGCGGCGGCGGAGGGGGGGCGGCCTGGTAGGCTGCGGCCGGGCTGCCCCCTCCGGGGTGGAAGTACTCCTGGCCGGGACCGGGGCCGCCCCCACCACCGCAAGCCGGCCCGGCAGGCGGCGGCGACGGGTGCGGGTGCGCGTGCGCCTGCGGGGGCGCGTGCGGGAAGCCGGCGGCGCTGTTGCCATAGAGCTGCAAGGCGGCGGCGGCGGCGTGGCGGCCGCCGACCTCTGGCGCGAAGTGACAGTCGTAGTAAGTGGGATTGATGGCCTCGCCCGCCGCCTTGTACTTGGAGTACAGCGGGTTCACAAAGTACGAGCTCATCGGGGCGGCGGCGGCCGGGGGCCGAGGAAGGGCGGCCCCGGGCGGGCGGGCGGCGCGGAGCAGGCAGGGAACGCGCCTCAGCGCGACCGCACTGCCGCGGGGGCCTCTGGGGCGGCTGCTGGCGCCGCTGGGGCCGCCGGGCTACGTTGCTGCTGCCACCCGCCCGCCCTCGCGTCGCCTCTGAGGCCGGGTAGCTGCGGGGCCTCGGCTACTGGGCGCTCATGCTCCGCTCTCGCGCCCGCCGCCTCTACCTCGCGCCGCCTCCCTGGCGGGTCGCGGGGCCTCACCCAGTCCCCGCGTTCCACCGCCCGCCCGGCCTCTCCCGGCGCGCGCCGGCTCGGGCTCAATAAAATCGCCGACGCCCCGGGTGACCTGCCCCGCTGCCTCCACTGTTTCCTCTCAGGCACCAGGCGGCCCTGCAGGAGCGCACGGGACAAGAAAAAAAGTACGCCCGGCCCACGGGGACACTCTTTGGCTTCGGTTTACAAACCCCCGCTCTGGAGGGAAAAGGAAAAAAACACCCTCTGCCCGCCGCCACCTCTCACCTCGCCCCCCCCCGCAGCCCCCTCCCACCGCTCTCGCCGCCGCTGCCGAGGCTGCCACCCCGGTGCGCCCCGGCGAGGCATTTTCGCACCAAGCCACTGCTCAGAGACGGAGCGAGATGGACGCGAGATAACCGCGCGGAGGGATCCGTGAGGAGGCGACACTGTTGCACACGATGGACGCCTCACAGTGGCTGGGAGATGCCTCCGCCGGCCTTAAAGGGGGCCCGTAAAGCCGCACTGCCAAGGGCTCGCCGTGCCCCCGGGGGCCGAGGGAATGCGAGCCACAGCCGGCGGGGCGGGGGCGCAGCACAGCCTTACACTTGGCGGGGAGGGAGGCAGGGAGGACACTCCCAGGAGGCTGTGGAGCAAATGACTCCCTCCCCGGTCCCCTGTAGCAGCCCTTCAGAGGCTGGCTGTGGCTTTTGCGCCTTTGGACACGCGGGCGCAGCCCAGGGAGCGAGGGCAAGCCGTGTAGAAGATCCGGACCGAACATTTGCGTTAGGTCCTATCCAAGTAATTTGATTAAAGGCCACAAGGGTGACCCCAATACCTTGCATTATCAAAGCGAATCTAAGCCCTTCTTTTCCAGCCGAGCGGGCCTTGTGGAAATGAGATGTACATTTACCCTTGAAGCACTGCACGCCTGGCTGAGGCTCCCAGGTTAATTGATATTTAATGGAAATCATGCCCATGAATATAGTTTCCATCATTTCACCCTCGATAGACGTCAGTACCAGGCGCAGGGGGGAGGTTGAAGAATGTGGCGTGGCGGGGCG
This sequence comes from Globicephala melas, assembly GCF_963455315.2. Classification (NCBI taxonomy): domain Eukaryota; kingdom Metazoa; phylum Chordata; class Mammalia; order Artiodactyla; family Delphinidae; genus Globicephala; species Globicephala melas. The sequence continues at coordinate 56,675,115 of NC_083320.1, forward strand.
GGGGGGGGGAACATTAGCATTGCTGAGGGAGTAAATAGAAAAGCAGACAGAAATGTTCCAAGGCGGGAAGGGAGGACTCACGCTGAGGTGGGTGGTATTTCCTCGGGCGAGACGCACGACTCCTGGGTCTCAGCCCCTGCGCGGAGCGGACCTGGGCAGGCGGTGGCCCCGGGCGGAGCACGGGGGACCGACGCCCGCGAGTCCCCCCAAGGAGCCTCCGGGCCGGCGTTCGGATCGCGCCGGTTCCAAGCAGCTGCAGGCGGCGCGCGTCTTCTGACGATTCTAGTTCATCCAACAAGCCGGTGAAGTTACCGCCGAGAGCGGGTGCCGGGCTCAGCTTTAAAAGTTACCGATCTTTCCAAAAGAAAAAAAAAGAGAAAGCTCGCTCTAGCTTATGAGCGATGAGGAAGAGGAACGTCCCGTGTCATGTGGGGAAATCGAGTGTGAATCGGCAAAATATTCCTGATTTTAGAAACTCGCTTTGAAGCCGCTTGGCGTTACACCACCGTTCACCTTCTCTTCTCCACATCTCCCACTCCCCCCTCCCATTTTCATGTCCAATAAATGTAATAGGTCTCTACATTTGAGTGCGTTTTCCTTTGCCTATTCTGCCTTTTTCGTGGGTTCTTTGGGTGACCCTTTTCCTTGGGATGATCCATTGTTGTTGAGGGTGGCAGGCCCACCGGCCTTGGGAACCGACCTCAGAAACACTCCCGAGCCCACCGAGGAAGCTCCAGCTAAAGCTAAAACACACCTCCCCGGCTTTTCACGCCAAATGCGAACGTCTAGAACCCCCAGACGGCTCCCAAAGGTGCAGCAGGCGAGTGATTTCAACTACCCCTCTCTCCTTGTGGGGTGGCCCAGCTTGTGAGTGAGCTGAGGTCAGTCCGAGTGGACTGAATATCATATTTTGCAAATGGAGAAAATAAGGTCGAGATGGAAAGGCATAACAAGATAACGTTTAAGACTCAATTGTTTCTACAGGGAATAGCTGAAAATGGTTAAGGTAAACGGATTTCTAATGAATCAAATGATAAAGGCATGCTTTGTTTAACTTTTAAATTAGCAGGGAGTGCAAGGAGGCTTTTGTTGGAGGCATGGTGACGGGTAAGGGTTTCTTGTTGTTGTTTTCTGCCAGTTATCGCCAGGTAAAATTTCCTTTAAATCCGAAGGCGAACGAACTGATTCTGACAGTTAACGATTTGTACTCCAACCTTGCAAGTACCCAATTAAAAGAGTATTATTTTCAATAAAGCCTTGGAATGCAATTGTGCCTTTTTATTTCACTGTTTGGCGTGTGTGCGTGTGCGTGTCTAAACCCTCGACAGTGGGTTTTGGAATGGAATGGGGGAAAAAGAAGAACGAGCCTAGATCTCAATAATACAAGGCACCTTCTAGAACTTTGTGATTCCTGGGGCGGGAGGGCGGGGAGCGAAAAAGAAACACTACAAAATTCATTTCTACGCATTCTGGCCTAATTAAGAAAACATGATAACACAACATTTCCTCCTGGGACAAAACACTTAGTTTTTTGTTTTTTCCTTCAAGCATTCTGTTTATAATCTGAATGGGAAGAGAGTGCGATTAACTTCGTAAATAAAGATGTATGCTTTTATACATTTCTGTTCTGATACAATGCATTGACTTACCATAACGTTTTATAGTTTCAGCTGTGCCGTAGTCCAAATTTTCTGAAATCCTAAGCCAAAATTTTATAAGTAACAAACCCTTCCGGAGAATTTAACAGTGCACATTGCTTCTTTTTGCTTAAATTTATCCTAATTTGGAATTTAAAATAAGATTGTAAGTATCTTTAATCAAAACCTTCCGCCGCAACTCCAGCTTTACTATCACAAAGTGGAGCAACGGCGCTCTCTAGTGGCCAAATGCCATCTCTAGCCGACGGAGCTTAACTTCTCTTTATTCGACACAAACCATTTCCAATCTTGTTCTTTAGTTTGACTGGGGCTTGGATCACTGACACTAATAATGCTTCATCCCTTTGTCGACGAGTCAAGTGCAGCAAACAGGGGCTCCTGAATGCCAAAGATATTTGGGCTCCCAAGAGCTTCCAGTAGTGTCTTTTTCAAAAGCTTCCAGCCCTTCTTTTGCCAGCCACAGTAAGTCCCCATTCTGTAATCGCCCACAATTATAGGATGGGCTAGATTTTTAAAAATTACAACTGCAACAGGCCTGTTTTTTTCCCCAATGGAGCCAGGGACTTCAAAAACTAAGAAATTATAGAAGTTACATTTGTTAATTTTTTTCTTTTAAAGCCGTTACACTTAGCATTAAATCGTGAATATTTGCTACTTTAACTTTGTAATTTTAATGCTTCAGGCCCATTTCACTGGACAATGGAGGGGGCATAGAAGTCAAATTAAAAGCTTTTTGCTGTATCTCTGAATGGCTGTCTGAAAAGGCCCTGTTGGGCGGTGTTCACTGGAACTTCTATGCACAATAAATGAGACATTAAATTTATACCAAAAGTCACATAGTGAAGTGAATTGACTAAGCATTCCACCTGTTTTTTTTTAAAAGCCAAGACTTCAATCAGTTTAGGTGTTTCCTGAGAGGTTAATCTTTTTTTCTCATTTTCAAAAATTCTTTCCTCTAATTCAGCTGTAACGATTAATTTTTCTATAAGCAAATATATATAATTTCCAACAATATTTCTGCTACGAGGTTTGCAGTGGAGGGCCAGATATTTTTGTGAAACGTCATTTAAGTAACTGCATCTTTTCCCGCCGACCATGCGGCTGGGGGACGCTCGGCCTAAGTAAATGACCCAAGATCACTAACTCTCCCACCCCCAAATAACAGGCCTATTTTTCTCTTTTTTAAAGTACAAGCTAGAAGGCGGCCATAGTCAAATATTATTGAAAGCCACCCACCGGCTACTTCTAATACCCAACCCATTTTAAAAATCAGAAATATATCGTCTCCTCCTTCCTACCGCCCTCCATTTTTATTCCCTAGGTGCTCACACCTCATCCGGGGGTCCCAAGCCCCTGCCTTCTTAGTCCAACAGAGTCCTGTTTACATTTTATTGTCCAGATTTTAAGACCCAGTTTTGTCTGCATTTTTCCTTTCCTCCCACAAACACAAACATCAAAATGAGATGGTTTCAAAGAGAAGCGCCGGGCTTGTCGTAAACTCATTACCTCCAGACGTCTCGCCGGCTCGATGGCTTTATGACACCTTGTCTCTTCCTGTTTTCAAAGAGCCCAAGGTATCGGGTTGGTCGCAGGGGCGGGGGTACGCAGCACCTTCTGCCGGATCTGGGCCTTGGGTTTCCCTCCAAGCCCCCCTCTGCTTTTCCTTCAAGTCCCCTCTTTCGGCCGGATCCCCCCAAACTCTGCCATCGCCCCCGCCTTCCGCCCAGCCCAGGCCGCCCGGCGCCTGCCTCTCCGACCTGCAAAGGCTGGGCTGGGCCCGATCCTTCACTTACAATGACCTTCATTTTAGCCTCTGAACGCGGCCCTCAGAGGGCCGAGCTGGGGCTAACAACACAGAAACTGGGTAGGGGGAGGGGCAGCGGGGTGGGGAATAGCTGCGGAGGAGAGCCTTGACCATTTTGATCTGCTAAGGTCACTTTGGGGCTCCCGTGCGGAGGAGCGGAAGCTCACGGTCTACCCGGCTCAGCCCTCCCGGAGCCAGCCAGCCAGCCCCGCGGACCTGGAAGAGTTGCCCCAGAGTGCAGAACTGGCCTCTCCCTGGTTTGGAGACGATGTCGATGGCTGCGACTCCATGAGCAGAGGGAGAGGTGGGGCACGGTATGTCAAAGCCCCAGCGAGAGGATGCCTGGTTTCTGGAGCCCGTGGGGCCGCTGGCACTGCTGCAAGGCTGACACTGGGCCCAGGGCACAGAGTTCGCAGAGGCACTGGAAGCAGGCTAGGCGGCCAGGGGAGGACGGCCAAGTGCCCCCAGGGGCCGGGCTCAAGGCTGGGTCTGCCCACCCAAAGGGAGAGTCAGAGGCACATCAGAGAGACCTCTCAGGTGGAAGGGCCCCGGATTTTTAGCAGCGTCTCCTTCCCAGGGATGAGGGAAAAGTCCCATGAGGGTGACATTTTGCAGAGAGCCGGAGAAAGCAAGCACACAATGTTCAGGGCCAGCGTCTGGGCTCCATTTGATCAGGTCAGCATTTATTGGTAGGAAGCGGTAACATTTACAACTGGTCCTCAGGCAGGAGCCGGGAGGGCCTACACCCGCGGCCGCCCACTGGAGCCAAGCCCTCCCGGGGAGAGAGTGGCTCCTCCAATGCCCTGAGAAGAAACCCCCGACCCACCGGAGGCCCTGGGCTCCTCTCTCGGCCTCATTCCAGGTCTCAGTGGAGGGCCCGCGGGCTCCCTGAGGAAAGTGGGCTTCCGTAACCGGTGGGCAACACGGCCGGGGCTCAGCCTAGGCCGGCTTCCTCATTGTCGTCGCTCTGCCTTCGCTGTCGGAAGTGGGGTGCGCTTGGCCCCTGCTTGAGCAGCGCTGGGGGCTAAACTACAGCACTTTTCAGAAACATAGGGGACATTTACACAGGAGAGGGCTCCTCAAGCCGGCGTGCACTCACAAAATATAGCATTTCCTAAGGAACCAAAGGGACAGGAAACAGGGGAGCGGGATAGGGCAACACCCCAAAGCCACTTGGTTTCTCCAACACATAAGCGAGCAAATACAGTTCCCCAAATACCTCACAGAAACCAACCACACAGTCACTTCTACCTAAAAAAAAAAAAAAAAAAAAAGGCCGGGGTGGGGAGAAATGTCCGAATCGCTGAAGAACTTCTGGAAATCAAGCACACACACACACACACAAAAACCCTCTGCCACTGCAAAGCCGAGTGGTCCCACCGGCGCCGCGCCGGGTCAGTCTCCTTTGGGGCATTTCTCCTTGCTCATCTTTTTCATTTTCATCCTACGATTCTGGAACCAGATTTTGACCTGTCTCTCTGTGAGGTTCAGAATCCTTGCCACCTCATAGCGCCGGTCCCGGGTGAGGTACATGTTGAAGAGGAATTCCTTCTCCAGCTCAAGCGTCTGGTATTTGGTGTAGGGACAGCGCTTTTTCCGGGTGGAGCGAGCGTGGATCCAGTTTGCTGCGGGGTTGTCTATGAAGAGGGGTGTTTGGAGAAGGGGAGTGAGGGGCGGAGGGGAGGCAGGGAGAGACGACAGGGTGGGGGAGAGAGGTCGTTAAATTAATTTCACCAAGGATGGCTGCTTTTCACAACTTGGGGGGAATTATAAAAAGCCTTAATGCCCGCGCTCTGTTTACCGTACAAACCGCGCGCCCAGGGTAGGTGGTTATGGGAAGCTTTTTTATGGATGCGTGTTGCTCGCCTAGGCTAGGGTAGGCGTCTAGACGTTTTTATAGGTTAGTAAAACTATCAGTTTTGCACATTCGAGCCTTACAGGTTTCAGCAATAAATCAGGGGGCAATTTCTTTTGCACTTACTTGGGTCAAGTTGCTGCTGCGGCGGCTGCGGCTGCTGCTTCTCCTCCTCCTTCAGCGGGCAGCCCGGGCTCGGGTGGTCGCTGCGAGCCGAGGGCTCCGATGAGCCGCCTGCCCCGGACCCAGACCCGATCCCCGCCCCGGGCCCGGTTCCCCCAGCCACTGCTGCCGCCTTGTCCCGTAGGAACGAGTTGCACGAGAACTCGGGGCCGCCGCTCCCCTGGGACTCCCGGGCCGCGGAGCACTCAGTCCGTTTGGAGGAGGAAGACGAGGAAGTGGAGGAGGAGGTGGAGGTGGAGGTGGTGGTGGCGGCGGTGGCGGCGGCCGGTGCCGCTCCATTTTCAGGCTTAATCCCGTAGTGGCGCCCGTTGGGTGGACCGCTGGGGCCAGGGCTGGGACCGGGGCCCGGGCCACCGTCGCCTCCGCCACCGCCCGCACCGCCCGGGAAGCCGGACAGCGGCTCCATCCAGGAGCGCATGTAGCGGCCGGGCTCGGAGGCGGCGGCGGCCGCCAGGGGCGGCGGGGGCACGTATGGGTGGTAGAGGCCGCTCATCGCCGCCGCCGCTGGGGCCTGGGCGGGCACCGCGGACCACGAGGCGGAGAACACGGCCGATTTGGGGGCGAAACTACACGAGGCAAACTCGGCGGCGGCGGCGGCCGGGCTGTCGGCCACACTTGCGGGCCTGCCCTGCGCGCCAGGCCCTGGAGGTCCGAAGCGCGCGGCGAACACTTCGTCGCCCTCATGGCCTATGAGCGAGTCCACGTAGTAGTTGCTGAGGGTGCCACTGGAGGACATTTTGAGGCGCCGTGCGCTCCCACCCAAGGTTACACTGCCCGCCGCCGCGCCGCTCCCCGCCGGCGCCCGAGCCGCCGACTAGTTCGCAGGCTGCAGCCTCCACCATTGGTCGCGCGGCCCACGTGATCATATTTACCAATACCGGGAGTAAATCAGTCCGCTAAACTGGGGGCTGCTGTGATTTAAAAAAAAAAAAATCATCAACATAAGCGCGGCAATTAGAGCCCGCGGGTCCCGACTCGTGCGCCGGGCTCAGCCCGGCCTGACTCGGCCAGCCCAGAGGCGGCTGGGACCACACGCCCGATCACGGCCGGAGGAGGCGCTGGGGACTATTTGTTCCCCACTTCTGGCCGCACTCGGTCTTGCAGTCCCGAGCTGGTGCTGCCTCCCCAGTGCCTCGGCTCCGAGCTACCGGCCGTGCGTGCTGGGCGCACCCAGCACTTGGCAGAGCCCAGAGTAGCCCGGGGAGGGGGGGAGCGCAGAGCTGGTGCGGCCCGAGACAGGACGGCCTTCGGAGGCGGCCCCCCTAGCGCCAGAGGGGAGTTCTTCTCCCCGTGCCTCTCTCCCGACCCAAACCCACCCCTCCCTACGCATACCCACACACACGCTCTCTCACAGCTTGTCGTGTTGTTTAAAACAGGTGGAAGACCTCTGTAATGATATTATGCCTTTCAATAAAAATTTTATGAGGTGTATTTGATTATAGATTAATGTGTCCCTAATAAAACGGACGGATGGGGCAGCTCGGAGGGCCCCCTCCCCCTACCACACTCACACGCGCGCGCAGCCACACACACCCCCGACGTGAGGCTGAGCACACGCCGAGGCCCGAGGGGTGAGCTGGGGCGGCCTGGCCCGTGGGCTGGGCGTGGCGGCGGCCACCGCCCGGGCTCTGTCTGCCCTCGGAAGTGTCCGCAAGCTGGCAGTGGGCACCGCGCGGACAGTGGCGGCCAGGGTGCCTTGTCTTCTTCGGGACTTCTGGAAAGGTCCTGGAAGAAAACACGCCATAGGGCAGAACCCAGATTGTAGAGCAGGCCCGCTCCCACCCGCTGCCCCCTGCCCCCAACTCGCCTCAAAGAGGCCAGCATCTCCCTGGGCCAGGCCGATTCCCATGGTTCCCACTTAACGGCCTCTGAGTGGATTCCGGATATGTCTTTTAAATGGCTTGGTCCTTGGGCTACTCTCTTAGGAATTCTGTTCTTTCTTTCTTTTTTTTTTTAAAGCCTCCAAAGGTAAGGCTGGGCAGCCTTGAATCTGAGGGAAATGCCCATTGTCACTCCCAAATCCATGGTACAGAGCCTCGGAAGCCCGGCTGGGAGCCGAGACAAAAGCAGCCGGGCTTCCGGCGGTGGAGGATATATTTCTCGCTCTACAAGTTGCCCAGCGCACCCTTGGAGGGCTCCCAGCCCACCTCGAGCACCGGAAAGGAAGGGGGGAAATGGCTATTTCTGGCCTAATCGATTGCCTTTGCCAATGGCTTTCTGATTTTATTCCAGAGGAGCTGCCTTTGCCTGTAGCACGGGTTTTCCTCCAAGACATGGCCCCCTGTCAACAACGAATGGTGCTCCCCACATCGCGGGGGGTAAACTGAGAAGCTAAAATTGCCCTCCTCTTCTGCCTAACCAATGGAGGTCTGGGCAAATCTATTCCAGTGTTCCCAACCTGGCACTGATGTGCAGCCATCCCTCTTCCACCCTAGGAAATGGCTCCCCTAAAGGGTTCTGTCTTGGAACTGGGAAAGACTCTTAGTTTTCGGGAGGAAGTTTAAAACTCTGAATAAATACTGAGTCTCCCAAATACTACTTGGATGAGGGTTTTAAGGCTCAGACCCCCTAAGAAAGGGGACAAATGAAAAGGACGTGTTTTGTGAAGCTGCTTGAATCTATCGGAGACCCTCTGAAACCACAGTACGACATGGGGTAACGAATTCTCTGTCAGATCATCCCCCCAAGGCCTCTCCTCTCTTCTCCCTGGCCAGACTAAAGTCTGGACCCTCTTGGGCTGAGGATCCTGCAATCTATCTATCTATCTATACACACACACATACACACACACACACACACACACACACACGTGAAAGCTGGCTGGAGTTTTCTGAGCCATGGTGGTAGCTTGAACATTGGACTTCATGGGAAGTCATATTTATCTGTAAATTCTCTTTCGGTCACCCTTCGTGTATTTTCTTGCCTCCCAGATACAATGGCTCCAACCAGCATTTTGTAATTAAATAGGGGGAGGATTAACTGGGGAAAACCTTTTCTTCCTTTAAAAAATTTTTTCTTGTAGGCCACCAAAAGGTAATGACTGAGCATAAAATCCTTCCACAAGGAAACCAGGGCAACGTGGGATGGGAAAACTCACATCCTCGACTTCACTTTGGCCTGGCTGTCTTGCGCTTGGGATGGGGGTGGGGGTGGGGATGGGGATGGGGGTGGGGGTGGGGGTGAGGGAAATGGGGGCTGAATTGGATCCGATGCAATGCTAGGTTGCTGCTTGTCCTTGCTCCTGTAATGGAGGCCTGGCAGCTTCCAGGTGGGCAAGACAGATTTTAACCCAGCCCCTCATGATGGCACACCAGCCAGAAATCCCCAAGACTCCACTGAAAGCATTAAAAATAACACAACCAAAACCAAAGAGAGGAAGACACACAAGTGGGGAGCTGCGAGGAAAATGCGGTTTGGCACAGGCTTAACTTACCAGGCTGAGACTAGAGGGGAAGCTCACACCCACTGACAAATCAATTATGTTACTATCATGGGGGGAGGGGGAGAGGGGACCCTCCTTCTTCCCAACTAGGAAAACAGTACACACAGTCTGGATTATCACTCCCCTGACCACTGCCAAATTTCAGCACAAAAGACCCCCTTCAGCTTTTCTCTCCCATTTCCCCTCCCCTGCTCTCTACCACCCAGTCAACTGACCCAAACAAGCAGTTTAACAGGAAGACAATCTCACCAAAGTCTTTCATTTCCACCGTAACATATTTCCATGTCAGAAAGCAGAGGAAGTACGCTCGTTTCCAGAGTTTATTGCATTATACATGCGACCAGAACATGCACAGAAAGGACAGGTTGCTGTTGTACTTCTACCAAACCATAGATGCACCACAAGGGAAAGGCTACAAGGCAAATTCTCAATATTCCATCTCACCAAGGACAATTGCTAAACTCATTTGCAAAAAGATACATTGTAATGTGCTTTTTTAGTCCCTCCCCCCAAAGCTTGTGGGTTTTCTTAATCTTTTTAAAATATATATGTAAAAGTACTTTTAAGTACTGGATGTACTCAAAACACCATGAGCTCATGGACTAACCACACACACAGACCTTTTGTGTTAGGAAAAAGTCACATTGCTGGATGGACGAGTGGATTGATGGATGCTCTACAGTTCCAATAAGTTAAGACCCAAACGAAAATTCTCAGTAATAGTTACCCTGCATTACGATGAAAAAAATAATAAATTACATGTGCTAGTTTATATATATATATATATATATATATATATACTCATAGGGATTACAGATCACTTGCAGCACGAACAGAATGACCCCAAAGTCACATTCTAGCAGGAAACAAAAAAAACAAAAACAAAATCAAAAAACAAAGAGCAATGAAGGTTTTGTGTCCGCCTTCCCAGTCCTCCAGCACTCGGCCCTGGAAGTCGGTGCCCCCTCTCCGATCCTGGCCTCTGACGGGCCTCGGACCTAAGAGAAGGTGAGGTTGGCGGTCAGTTCTCGGATCCGGTTCTCTCGGCTCATCTTCTTGAGTTTCATTCGGCGGTTTTGAAACCAAATCTTGACCTGCCTGTCGGTGAGGTTAACGCTCTTACTGATCTCTAGGCGGCGCTCGCGGGTGAGGTACATATTGAACAAGAACTCTTTTTCTAATTCCAGTGTTTGGTGCTTAGTGTAAGGGCACCTCTTCTTTCTGCCACTCTTTGCAGTGAGCCAATTGCTGGTTGGAGTATCAGACTTGATTTCCTCTAACAAAATTAAAGGGAGAAGAAGAAAAAAAATCAAGAATTTTTTTTTCTCTCAGTCTGTTCAAATGTACCCTTGGCCATGACCCCTCTGGCAGCCAGGCCCTTTGGGAAATGCTGGTATTACACATTACTCACACGAAGTAGGCCCTGGAAGGGATTTGTAAATGATGCCAGATTAGTTAAAATACCCCAAAATGACACGATGGGTGGGTACTCTTGCCCTCTGTGTCAGTGTTCTCTCTCTCTCTCTCTCTCTCTCTCTCCTTTCTGACCTGCACAAAATATTAGTACAATAGTAAACTTTCAGGATCTCACCAGCAACATTCTAAGTGATAATCTTACAACGGGACTAGAGTGGAAGAAGCAAGTCACAGCCTGACAAGCCTACAAACGCCACTGCTTCCTCAGATCCTCATGTCTGCCTCTTCTTTCCCACTTCTCCTAGGCAGGCAGGGAGCCCCGCACAGCCAGGTTTATAGGTACCAATTCTCTTTCAAAAGATAACCGAGTACATCTTCTCCGCCCTGCTTGGGCATCGTTGTGTGCCCAAGAATTTCCTGAATTCTTATGCCTTCTTGCCCCCACACAAAAACATTCTCCCAGAAATGTAGCTCCTTGCTGTGGCCCAACTCTGAGCACTGGGGGAGAGGATCAGGGGCAGAAAAGCCAGAGCCCCTGGCTCTTTGCCCTGCCCAGCCCTCAGGCTGGCCCTGCTGGGTGGGCCACACACATTCCATTCTCTCCCCCTTCTGCCTTTGCCCACTTTGCAAATGGATTGCAAAGCTTGAGGCACTTTCCCCAGACAAAGCCAAGGTTACCTAGCTCCGCAGAGGCAAGGAGCCCTGCTCTTTCTTCGGCCCAAGCACCAACCGGCCCAGCTACCTCATTCCCCTTGCCGCCCCCAAGCTCGCAGGATGCGGGGTGCATACACTTGAACAGGAACACGGTGCCTTGGACCACCTTAAAATCATCATTGGGTGAAAGGCAGGGCTGGGACTACAAATCTGAGCAGGAGAAAGGAGGTTCTGGGGCCGTGTTTACCAGCCGCAGGTCTCATTTGCGCTCTTTTGTTGCATTTCAGGTCTAGCTCAGGAAAAATAAACCCAGCAAGCCCTTCCTCTGCCGGGGCGCCATCAGCGCGGGGCCAGGAGTAGCCAGGAGGGCGAGGGCAGCGCGGGAAAAGCGGAAACCATCTCGGGACTAAGATTGCCCCTCTAAGAGCGGGGAGGAGTGGCACTTGCCAGTCGGGGCCCCAGGCTGCCGCGTTCGGCACTGGGCACCCAGGCGTTCCCTCTCTCTGCCGGGTTCCCGGGCTGCGCGCCCCGCTGGGGTGGCAACTCTGCTCATACCGACCTTTGCTTTCCTTCTCCTGTACTTCGGGACTGGACACGGAGACCTCAGCCAGGCAGCTCCTCTCTTCTGGAAGGCCGCCCTTGGCCTCGGGGCTCTCCACCTGGGAGACTTTGGCGGGCTCCTGGCCACTTGCGGGCTCGTTCATCTTCTTTTCCATCTGCAGCTGGGCGGCCGAGAGCTGCGGCTTGGCCGCGCCACGAGAGTTGAGCTGGAGCATGACTGTGGAGCTGCCTTCGGGGCTGTTATTGTACTCTTGGGTTTTCCCGGTGGCGTAGGTCTGACTCAGTCTAAAATATCCAGGGACAGGAACCTCAGGGTTCTCAACGGGACAGGACTCAGGGACCAGCCTCTGGTACGAAGGGACCTCAGCAGAAATGAGTTTGTTGCGCTTATCAGAATACATGCAGCAATTGGATTCTTCCTTAATGTTGGTGGTGAAGGAGCAAGTAGGGACTTGCTGTGTAACAGGTTGCTCTATTCGACAAGATCTGTTCGGGTCTGTCCAACTGTCTACTTGAGGTATATACGGATGCACATTCATACCCATATTTTGGTGGTTCACTTCTCTTTTGGCCAGAGACGGGAGTAGTCCACAGGTTTGCATTCCATAGGTCCCCATGTCTGCGCTAGGTGGTGGCATGTACATGCCGGCGCTGCTCGAATAAAAACTGTCACTCCTGCAGGCACTGATCAAGGAATCTACTAAAAAAGTATTAGCAGCAGGAGAGCTGTTGGGAAAGGACATTTTGGGGAGGAATTTGAAGAAGAGAGATTGTGTCCTTTGTAGGCTGACATCTCTACGAAAACATTCCCCGTGTAATTGTGGATGCCTCTGTCGACCACATGACAACCAAGCCAATGAGATTTGAAAATGGCCTTGAGCCGCAGCCTCCTCGCAGGTCACGTGCTCCAGAGCCCGGCCAGCCGGCCGCGTAAGCACGGACAACAGCGACATCTACTACGCGCCCGCGATAGTGCGCGCTGGAAACAACCGGCCCAGCACTCTCCGCCGTCCGCCAGCCTCCCGGGGCTCGCTCGGCCCGCCCGCCCGCCCCACTCGCGTCCCCCACTCCAGCCGCTGGGCCCCGCAGGCGGAAGGAAAGGCTCGGCCCGAGGGGTCCCCGGGAGGACACACGCAGGGAAAAGCCGGGGCGCCGTGGCGCCAGCACACAGAAGCATTCTCCGCACACGCCCAGGCAGAAGGCGCCCAAGAGCGCCGGGGCCAGGGCGGGGTTGGGGGCCCAGCCTGGTTCATTTTGTCCCAGGCAACCTGGGAAGGTGAGTTGGATTCCCCAGGCTCTGAGACATACCACCCCAGGGGTCCACAGTAAAGAGGTCTGGTGCGGAGACGCGGCCAAGATATCCTGGGGAGCGGAGGCGAGAAGGGCCGCGAGAGCCGAGAGGTCACGCAGCTGGCCGGCCACGCAGCTGGCCGGCCCCACGGAACCCCGAGGACCGGCCCGGCCCCGGCGCTGTCCTCTGACTCGGCCCGCCTGCCCCATCCCCCGGCGCCTCCGCGCCCCGGTGGGCTACCTGAGCTTTCGGCTCTCCGTGGAACCACACCCCAATCTCTGAGGGTCGGGCCGCTGGGAGCTTTCAGCCCGAGACAGTCCCTCGCCAGCAGTTCGCTATCCGCGAAAGCATCCCCCGGGTTCCCAGCGGAAGAACTAAACCAACTAAACCAAGGATTCCCTCCCCACACGCCCTGATAGTAGAGGGCAAACAGGAAGGAACAGAGAAAAGAATGTTTTCTAGGAAAGGAGGAAACTCGCGCCCTCAGACTCCAGAAGTTTTAGAAAACTGACTGGGCCAAGCAGGAGAGAGAGAGATGCAAAGGTGTCATTTGGTTCTTCTGCACAGAAAAATGTTTTTCTTTTATGGATTTTGTAAAAGCACTGGTTTCTGACAAGTGCAAGGCACAAAAGGTTGTGGAATTTATTAATACATATTAAGAAGAATCAGGGTGATCAATAAAATTCTCATCTACATTCTTGGGCTACTTGGTAATTTTCTGGCTTCTGAAGGTTTTTAAAGAGTTATACCCGCTGTTGCCACACACGGGAAGATATTTTATTAACAAATCAATTGAGACTTTGTAAAGGATAAGATTAATAGTTAAGATTTAGCATAATGGCGTTTGCTTTATGAATTATTGAAAATTATACTATTGATTTTTCCCCTTCGCTGCTAACCAAGAAGGTCAATTTTTGTTTTAACACAAATTGTCAAATATTAAAAGCATACTTTTGTCAGAAGTTGAGTTTTATAGTTTTGGACAATTCCTAAAAGTATTTGACATGATTCGATTCTGCTTGGGTAAGGGAAGGGAGGGAAAAAGGAGGTGGGGAAACCTCAGTCCTCTGTTTCCTTTGGTGAGGGAAAGTTCTATAAAGAGGGTTTAGTCTGGGGTTGTGGTCAACCTCATTAAAAGAACAACCACCAGCACCACCATGGAAACTCAGAGTTTTATGAGAAACTTCCTCCCTTGTTCTCTGGTTGCAGGCGGTGAGCGGTCCTTCGGAAGCCGTGGCCTCCGGGCAGCAGCAGGGAGCTTTAACCTTGATTTCCAAAGGCTTGCCCTAGACGAGGGACCCCGGCTAGGGCGCTGGAGCCGATCCGGCTTCCCGGATCCCCTTTCCTGCATCTGGGAGAGGAAAAGGGCCCTGGAAACTCTGATCGTAAACCAGTTCTCTGTCCAGGAAGGCATCCGTGTTTTCTTCTCCCCACACTAGTCCTGTCATGGGCTGGCCTTGGATTTCAGGCCCAGAGACTGAACTTGTGGGCAAATTGGGTTTCTGCCTCAGCAGAACTTTTTTTTTTTTTTTTGGAACCTGATGCTCAGCCTACCGGGGGACATAATAGCCCGCTCGCTCCTTCACAAAGACCTTTCCCAACAAACTCTTTGTCCACCCCTCCCCAAAAGGAATCTCCCCTGGCCTGGTGGAAATAGTCGTTGGACATTATTATCGGCCTTGGGACAGCTTCGGCTGTCCCCTCACAGGGCCCTCGCCCAAACAATAACCCCTTTTAAAAAACTCCGCAGTGGCAGTGAGACAGACCTTTTAAACCTTTACACAGCTGTTCAAATACAACATCATTGTCAGGTTAAAAGCCTGGCGCCTCTAACTGCTCTGGCTGCGGGATGCCGCGGATGAAGCGGAGGTTTAAACATTACCTTCGGCAGGGGTGAGTGTTTTTAAAGCCTGGGGGTGGGGGAGTGAGGAAGGCAGGGAAAAAACCCAACTTTTGACTCTAGTCTGCTAAGGTCCTGTTCAAAGCTAACAGCCACTGACTAGCACCCTGAAATTTGCTTTCTCTCAAGGCGGAGATCATGATCTCAGCCACAGCTAAGCATGCCCAGGGCTGGACAAAGTGCCCGCTGCACACGCTCGTGGCAGGCGCCCTGACGCCAGCCTGGCGCCCCAGCACTGTCCTTCCTTTGCTTGTTGGCCAAGGGAGCTGCTGGGAACTCCGTTGTCCAATTCTCTCTATCACACAAGAGAGGCAAGAGTGTTCAATCTAATCGAGAATTTTATGCCCATCAAATGCCCTTTCATAATCTTTATTTATACATGAGTAAAACATCAAGCTAAAACCCAGCGATTCCTCACCGAACGGGTAGGTCTGCCATGAGCCAGGACAGGCAGGATCTGCCTTCCGAATGTGGGGGGACTTTGTTTCAGCTCCCTGTGCCTTCAAGCTCAAAAGTCACTCCCACATTGGATTTGGTTTTAAATAGGTCTTCTTCACCCACAGGGGAAAAATGTGTATCAGATATAATTTTGTATCTATTATTACAAAATTCTCTTTTATTCTTTTTCAAATTTCTGTCTTCAGACCAGCTCCTTGAGGCCAGAGACTGCCAATATTTCAGAGAGATTTTATTATAAAAATCAAGCAAAACAGAAATAATACAAGATAATGATCTGAGCCTGGGAGGATGGAAAGTTTGCCTAAGACTCTAAGGCTAAGATAAAGCAAATGGAATGAAAAAGCAAGGCTTTCAAGGCCAGGCTTTATTTTGCTTACAAGTATTTAATACAGCTACGTAGCTGCTGTTTTTGATCATCTTTAGATCAGTTAGAGCAGTTACCATTAATAATAAATCAATATTGCGCAATAAAGGAGATGAATATCCACAATTGTACCAAGACATCCTTCGCCCTGGCACAGTTCTTTCCAGAGAAAAATTAAAAGGGTCGCTTTAGCAAGAAATTAGCATTTGTAATTCAAGAAATGGCTTGCATCTTTGCTCTCCTGTCACCGGGAAGAAGGGCAGCGGCCCTGGGCCTGAGTGGACCTGGGTCTAGGTTCACCCTGAATTTGGGCCCTGAGTGGCCTCTCAGGGCTGTGCCACTTTTGGGGGGCAGAGTGGATGGGTACAAATTTTAAAAGCTGCTTCCTCAGAGCACCCTTCCAGAGTGCACCGTGCATCTCCCAGCCAATGTGAAAAGAAATCAAGGGGGCAACTGGGGAGGCTAGAGAAGCCACCACCAATGCAAAGAGGGGTCTAAGGAGACATGCAAAAGGACCAGCAGTCTAGGGACCTCTTCCCTTTGCAGACACAAAAGACTACTCCCAATTTCCCTCCACTTCAGGATCTGAGACCTCAGCGACTCAAGGCATGTGGCTATGCTCTATGAGCCCCACACGCTGCGAATGATCAAGAAGGGTCAGGTCTGCAGACCCCAGAAGTCCTGATCCAATTCCCTGGCCTTTTTCAGGCTCAATTTGGGCGCTGCTGAGAGGAAAGGAACTGCAGGCTGCTAAGCATCCGTGGTCTGGGGGAGGCTGCCAGCCAAAGCCAAAGGTCCCTGAAAGGCCACAAGCGCCCCCACTGGAGCTGCCTAAAGAGGAACGCAACGACATTTGGGGAGGGGGGCTCTCACCCCACTTGGACTGAGGCCCGGGTTAGGCTCCCGGAAATGTCGATTCACAATAGCTAAGCTGGACCCACGGTCAGACAGGCAGGAGCCAGGGTATGCGTGGGGAACATCAATGCCTCTGGCTGGCGCCTCCCATAGGGTGGGGAGACTCAAGGCCCCCAGCCTCCACTGAAGCAGATGCCAACTCCCAGGGGTGGACCCAGAGTCTTTGGTCCAGGGCCTGGAGGGAGGGGGCAGAGACAGCGGGGCTGAGGAGGTCCTCACTAATTCCGAGGTTGCATGTACTTACAATGAACTTCGGGAAAGAAGGAACTGCCACCCTTCATGTTGGAACTTCCCTTTTGGACGGCGGATGGTGGCACAGGCCCTCCGCAATGTCAGGGGCTTTTCAGGGTGGGAGTGGGGTCGAGGAGGGCACGCAGTGAGAAAACTGCTTCCAAGAGCTTGTGCCAAAATCAAATTCGGCGCTCAAGGCCAGCAGACGGCTTGGAAGGCTGGCCAGGGTTCTGTCAAAAGCAAAGCCCGTTTGCTTCAAATGCATTCCCCATTCCACGACGCCTTGAAGTTCAAACGTTTCCCGGACTGCCTGACTTTCCCCGCAGCCACATTAGCCCAGTCTGGCCCGGGAGCCCCAACTCAGTCCTGCCTGCGCCTCCCGGTGCTACCGGTAGCCCCAAGCGCCAGGCACGACCGGGGGTAGGGGGATTCCTCGCGCAGAATGACCCGCTAGGTCCCCATGCGTCTCATTTTTCTGAGACCACACTCAGCTAAGTTGCCGGCGCCCTGATCTGTCTTAAACAAAAGCCTTTTAATCACCCCAGGCGGTCGGAGAGCGTGCAAGGAGGACGCGGTTTTGGGCAGGGGTGGTTCTACCTTCCTATGGCTCTCCACACTCAAACCACCAAGAAAATTGATTTCCGTAATTTAATTAACTCGCAGTGGCATGACCTATTTTGAAATGCACATATTTGTCTTTTAAAACCCTCTCCTCGACACCACCAGGTTATACCGAGGTATTCTTTGCAACAACTTTAAGAAGACAACGATTAGGTTATCTCTTGTTTCAGGAATCTGCTCCCGTTCCTCTGGCTTTATACAACTTCCCAACCTCACGGCTGCTTAGAATAAACAAACACCAAACACCTCCGCGATTTCTAACCGCTATTAGAATCCAGTATTGGAAAGATATGGTACCGCTGCCTCTCCGACAAATGCGGCTTCTGGAACGTGAGCACGCCCCCGTGTGGCTCTCCAAGGCCAGGCAAACGCGAAATTGTATCTCTAGGTTCGGCTCTCCTACGGTGGTGGACATACAAGCTTGCTACATTTAGACGCAGTTAGAGAGAGAGAGAGAGAGAGAGAGAGAGAGAGAGAGAGAGAGAGAGAGAGAGAGAGAGAGGTGGAGAGAGAAAGAAATAAACCAGTTTTAATCTCCTGGAACGATCACATTACTAGGGCACTGACACTGTAACGGATGCCTAGAATTCCAAACAAAGGAATCCCCCTCAGAACGAAGTTATTCCACTGTAGGCTTTGTTTCTACTGCATCTTTAACCAAAGGTTGAGGAACATTTTTGGAAACAGTATAAATGTATTTTCTTTTGTTCCATATCATAAGAAGTGCAATAATTTATTTAATAGGGTGACAAATTTTTTCAAATATAACGAAGTAAGTCTGTAATACCTTCCTTTTTCAAATACCTGCTTTTAAAACCTCGGTTCTTCATTAGAGCTAAAGGACTGCTATCTATGACTCCCCCCACAAAAAAACCCAAAACAATCTCAGCATTTCTTAGCTGTATTAAAAGCATGCTGGTAGACATTTTAATATAACCAGTATTTTTAAAAGCAGTCAATTGCTATAGAATTACACAAACGTTTGAAGGGAAATTAAGGTTATTGATCCTGAAATCAGGAATTGGCTTAGATTTATGGTGAGCCCCCGATATGATTCTGTGTGGTCATAAACGTGTGTGTGGGTCTGGATGTATGTGAGCATGTGTGCATGACAGTGGGTGGCAGTTGAATATCACAGAAGAACCTTAAGGCACCTAATTATTCAGAAAGGTTAAAGGTGATGACCTTGACATTTTGGAAGTTCAAAGGCATACACTTATGCACTTATGTTTTTCCTTCCCCCCAAAAGCTTTGGTAATCAAAAAAATTTTGCATTTGGAAATGCATGCCCCCTTGGAAGATGCATGGGGTGCTGTGCCTCTCATGGATTATTTTTTGACTTTGGGCTTACGAGAGGTTACACGTCATAAGATTCACTTTATTCTTTTCAGAGAAAGAGAAGCTCTTCTCACTCTTCCAGTTTATTGCACATTTGCGGAAATCTCCTTTGGGCCCACCAGAAGGTGTATAATATAACCCAATTAAGCTGTTTAGAACTTTGGCTTTTATGGTGTTGTCTAGACAGTTCAAGGTTTTGTAAACAGCCTGGCCTGGCCCTGCAACATAAAGTGCAGTGCGGCCCCTACCACATTCTTTACCTTGAAGCAGTAAATGTGGTGAGAAGTGGATCTGCAGCCCTGGGCCCTATTTCCAGGGATGAGGGGTTACCTTCTCTGCTCCAGGCCCGTGTGACACTAACAAGGACCCAGGCCCTCTCCACCCACTGATACCTTCCCTTTAGCAAACTTTTTTTTCCCCAATGACAGGTTCTAGTTTTAATTTCTTCTTTTAAGGGACGCTTCCTCCTTGACAGCTTGTTAAGAGTGAATTTGGATCTCCTAAGCAGTTTTTTTTTTTAAAGTTTCTTTTGTTTTTTCAGGAATTCCAAGTTTACTACATTGGGGGTGGGGTGGGCAAGGAGATTTGTTTCTTAGGTTCCTGCTGCCCCAACCTCATGGCCTGAAGAAGGCAGCACCAGTGTGGCTGGCTCACGTCTTCAATTCAGAGATTCATCCCTAAAGTGATTTTTAATGCCAGTGCAGCCTAGAAAGAATGGGAGGGAACGACTCCTTATTTTAGCGGGATTAAAAAGCATTTCACTTGATTTTCAGTTGCTTGGAAGGGAAGGTTCTGGCCACTAAAATATCCTAATCAGACACTAAACTTCTTCAAAGAGGAAAATTCATACAGTGTATTGAAGCTGTAACCTCCATTTTACTAGAAACCATTTATTCACACAAAAGACAGTGACCCATGCCTTGATACGACAGACCAAAGGTACATTCCCCAGAGTTTAAATAATCTGCATTCACCAAGGGGAAGGGATTCGGTCCCTTAAACTCAGAGCAAAAACAAGTGCCTTCCAGCCCCTCGGCCTAACTCTCTACAGATCCCACAGCGTGCCCACGGGAGCTCAGAGAGAGGGAGGGAGAACAACAGCGCATTGGCGGCAAAATTGTAAAGGGACGTTTGCATTTACCATTTTCCCCTTATTAGGATCCGTTCGGCCAAGTCCCCGACCTCGTCCGCAGGCTGCAGTGGTCGCTGGGAGGTCCCGAGTTGACCGTGGGAAGGAATCGTGGAGTTCCACAGAGAAGAGGCGTCATTAAACCCAAGGACATTGGGCCTGCCCAGGGCAGGCTGGTGGGGAGGAGAGTGGGTGAGTGGGGCTCAGGGGAGAGGGGTGCTTCCTGGAGCTCTCAAAATAAGGGGTTTCCAGTGAAATACTGCAGACGGTCTCTGTTCAGTTTCTTTTCTTTCATTCTGCGATTCTGGAACCAGATTTTGACTTGCCGATCAGTGAGGTTGAGCATCCGAGAAAGTTGGAGTCTTTTCTCTTTGTTTATGTACACGTTAAAGAAAAACTCCCGTTCCAGTTCGCGGATCTGATACTTGGTGTAGGGACAGCGCTTTTTTCGGGATCGCTGGGGGGCCACTGCAAGGCAAAAAGACCGAGAGGTGAGAGAGGCCTTTGCCTGCCCACCCCCCGGCCGCCCGCCCGGGCCCGCGCGAGGGCCAGGCCTCGGCCCGTTGGGGACGTCCCCTGCTGCCGCTGAAAGGCCCTGCCTGCGTCGTGGGGGATGATATATGGGCGGTCACAGTAGAGAGTGCGGGCGTGGACGTGTGTTCACGCCCAGCCACACACACGTGCGCGCGCGCGCACACACACACACACACACACACACACACACACACACACGGCCTGGCATCGAGGTGGGGAAGCAGAGGGCGAGGCAGGCTCTGAGCTGGACTCGGAAGGGAGAGAAACACGAGCGCGCCGGGCAGCCAGCGGCTTGGATAAAGTCCAGTTCAAGCATCAAACTCTCCCCAACCCCCCACCCCACCCCTTTAAAAGCAGGAGGCTCGAGTGTCCACACTCACAAATTGGCTTAAAATCTCTCCTCCCTTCCTCCCTCCCTCCATGGTCTCTAGGACCAATCCCCCTCACCGCACGCACAAAACTGGGGGAAAGCTCTCTGCAGCGATTAATGTCCTCATCGAAGTCTACCTTAAGCCCACCTAAATTGGTTTCGTATCGTAAACACGCTTTACAACGGCCCGGGAAATCTTATAGGATGTATAAACCCCTTCGAACGCTTATAAAGTAGCACATAAAACTGCGCAAGCAGAGGAAGGCCCCCTCCGCCCCCCCCCCGCGCCCGCGGCCCCCGAACCCAGCCGCCCACCCCGCGTCCGGTGCCTACCTGCGCCGCCGCTCTTCTCAGCCCCCGCCTCCCCTGGGGGCACCTCGCCGTCGCCGCCCTCTGCCGCCCCCTTGGGCTCCGAGCCGTGGTTCGTCTTGGCGCAGGGACTTCCCCCACCGCCACTGGCCGCCGTCTTGGGGTTGCTCTTGTCGGCGGCGCCCTCGGGCTGCGGCGGCGCGGGCGGCGGAGGGGGCTGCGGTCCGGCGAACGGGGGCCCGGGTGCAGCCTCGTAGAACTGGTCGAAGCCCTGCGGCAGGATGCCGTTGCGGCCCACGGCGCTGTAGAAATTGGAGGCGGCGCCCGCGGGGCCGTGCGGCGGCCCGGGCGCGGCGCACACCGGCTCCGGCGCCTTGAAGAGCACATCCGGACGGCGGCCCGCGGGCGGGAGCAGCTCGCGCTGCATGGCCGCCTCCTCGGCCGCCGCCGCCGCTGCCGCCGCTGCCGCCGCCGCTGCAGCGTAGTAGGGAGCGTAGCTACCGGCGCCGCCGCCGCCGCCCCCGCCGGGACCGCCGCCGCCGCCGCCCCCTGCACCGCCTCCGCCGCCGCCGCGGTATGGCCACTTGGCACGCTCCAGGCCGTAGTCGCGGAAGGCCACTTCGCGCACGGGCTGGACGTGCGGCGCCAGGTTGGAAGAGTAGGGGAAAGTCATCTGGCAGGACGACGGTTGTGACAGGAACGACGGCTTGCTGGCGAAGTCCGACGGGGCCACATAGTAGGCGCAGCCAGGCAGGTACATGCTGGCTGCGCTCGGGCCGCACTCGTCAAAGTCGTTCATGGCTCCGCGGCGTGCGCGCCGGCGAGCCCCGGGCCGCTCCCCGCGCCGCCAACCTGAGCCATCGATTGCACAAGAGGCTTGGGCCAGGATCAACTAAGCAAAAATCCCCACCGGGAGCTGACGTGCTATTCATCTTGATTGATTCTGGTGGTAATTATGTCACGTGACGCCATGGAGAGAAATGTCCTTATATCTATATCAGTGCTCGCCAACACACTCCGGGACAGTTCCTGGCGCCAAGACGCGCGCGCGCTGGGGGCGGATCGGCCTCCCTCTACAGCCAGCTCTCCCCGGGCGCCCCCTGATCAGGCTGTGCCTCAGGCAGGTCACCTGTGCGCCGCCGTCGGCTGCCACTGCTGGGTGCATCTGCCACCGCCCGGCTGGGCCACCCGCCCGCGCCCGCCCGCGCCTTTAAGTACGCGGACCGAGGCCGGCTGGGAGGAGGAGGGAGGGGGAGGAAGGCGGAGGAAGGGGGAAGGGAAAGAAGCGGAGAGCTGAGGGGGGAGCCCCAGCTGCGGGCACAGGGGACTAGGTGTGAGGGTGTGAGTTTCCCACCCCCCACACCCCGTCCTGCAGGCGCTCCCTCCCCCGCAACGCCGCCACCCTTTTCAGTTTGCCCGCCGGGAGCTTGTTGCTTCTTGTTCAAGGGGCGTAATTGCGCCTCTCTCGGGGCGCCAGGAGCCCTGATTTACATATTTCTCTACCCAGCGCTTACGCTGCGGAGTAACGGCTTTCTCCATGGACGACCGGGAGCGAGAATGCCAGCCTCAAAAAACTCACGCCAAAACCCTACCAGGAGCTCACCCGGCCCAGGGCCTCGGTGCCCACTCGGCCTTGTCGCCCTCTCTCCTTTCTGTCTCTCTTTCTCCTTCCTTGTCTCCCTTCATTCTTCTCACTTCTTTCTCTCCTGTCCTCTCTTCTCTCACTTCCCCGTTTCCTTTTTTCTTCTTCCTTCCTCTTATTACTCCCCTCCTTTCCTGTCTCAGTCTGTCCCCTGATCCTCTCCTCCTTTCCCCTAGCTATGTGTCACCGCCTCTATCTCTCTCCCTGTCACCTCTCTGCCTTTTCTCCCCCAGTGCTAAAGCAAGAAGGAACTTCAGCCAGCGAAGATACCCCGTGGCCCTCTAGAAGCTGGGGGGTCTGGTGAACAAAAGGATCTGGAGTCCTACTCTCAGGGTGCCTGGCTTCCCGCTTTCCCGAAAGCGGAGACAAAACGCCGGTGCCTCCGCCCTCCTCACCCTCTCTGCCTTATGGCCTGGACTGGGACCAACTAGCCTCACATCCAGCCCCTTCTCGACGTCGGAGCCCCGCCAAGGCCTACACATCCGTGCCGTGCCTTTCCAAGGCTCCTGCGGCACCCTCGGGCCTGCAGGGTCACTGTGGGCCCCCCGGAGGTCCGTTGGCTCTGGGGGGTGGGGGGCGGGCTCTCAGAAGCTCTTGGCTCCTTCTTCAAGCCCCTCTTCTCCACTCGGCTCTGCGGGCCCCCCATCCACTCGCCCCGAGGCCTCAGTCTCCTCGGCAGTGGCTGCGTCCCTCTTTTTTAGCCTGGGGGGGTCCAAGCGAGGCCTGGGCTCCCGCCTTGGGAAAGCCAGCATTTTCCAAAGGTAAAAATCAGTGTCTCAGAAAGAAGCTCCCCAAACCCAAATCCCAGAACCGTGGGCAGGAAGTTGCCCCTCTCCCCAGGATTCCTCTGCCAGGCAATCCCAGCACTGGTCCTGGGCCTCAGCCCTACGCCCAGGACAGGCAGTGCAGGTTGTGAAGACTGTTCCCACCCTGGCCCCGGCCGCTGCAGTGCCGTTGCCGTGAGCTCTGCCCACCATGCCGACAGACAGAAAAAAGGCGGGTGATCAGAGCTCATATCTATTTTCTGGCCAATGTTTCCCCCCTTCCTCTTTTTTCTCCTCCCTCCGCATTCTCCCTCCCACTCTCTCTTCTCCGCCCCCCTCCCATCTCAGCTTCTCTCAGAACACTGTGCAAACAGGTTGGTGGGACTGGAGGGCAAGAAGCCCCCCCCCCCAGAACTGCCCACCCTGTGTGCACCTTCCACGCAGCTGGCACTCTCGCCCTGATTCCAGCTCGCCCCCTTCTCCTCAGCCCAGCCCGCCGGCACACTTATCTGCCTGCCCATCTCCATCCGCGGCCCAAGCCTCTCTCCCTTTCGGGCTCGTAGTCGACGCCCCTGGATCTGTCTCCTAAAATGGCTCCCCGGACACTAAACACAAGCCAAGAGGCTGCTCAGGACCCAGGGCAGGGACCGCAGGGGCCCCCGGCTGGGTCTTTATGTGTCTGCAAGTGCGCAAGATTCTGGTACCTTCTCTCTGCACGGGTGGGGCGCAGGCAGCCCGCTGCCCCCAAAGTGGAGCCTGCTGACCGCTAAAGAGGGAAGTGGGGGAGGACGAACCATTCAAGTTCAACGACATGGCGACGGCGCTCGGGCTGGAACCGTGCTTTGGCGGGGGAGGGTGCGCCATCTGCAGCGGCGCGCGGGTGCAGAGGGAAAGGGGCGGCTGGACCCTCTCTGCGCGTTAGCACGGGCCCCCACCCCCACCCCCAAGCCAAGGCTTTCGTTCTGGGCCCAGTCCGCTTCGCCCTTTGGCCCCAGCTTTTTCCTCCATCCTTTCCCCGAAAACCGCAGCTTCCCGACCCGCGCGTCCCGCTCGAGAACCTACCGTGAAGATCCCAGAGCTGTGGCCTTTGCCTGCGCGGCCCCACTCGAAGCGCAGGGAGCGCACCGGACCCTCCGGGCACAGCCAGCAGCTCCGCGAGCGGTAGCTTTCCGCGCAGCGCCCGGACACGATGCGGTAATTTCGAGCCACCCAAGATAAGACACTAACTTGACCTTAACTTTGTCAGGGCGCCCGTGGTATCTGGAGAACGTGAACAGACACTGTCTGGCAGCTCTCGTAAAAGCTGACTGGGGAAGGGATTCTGAGTCATTTCATTTATTGCCACTACAGTTCTGCAAGAAAGCTTTTCCTCCCTGCCAAACTTTAATTATTTATGCTCTTTTAGGAAACGAAAGAAGAGGAGAAACGCGGAGAAAGCACCCAGAGCCAGTCCCTTCCCTGCAGAGCCTTCGGAATGGGCTCCTTAAGTCAAGTGACTGAAGAACAAAAATGT
This sequence comes from Globicephala melas, assembly GCF_963455315.2. Taxonomy (NCBI): domain Eukaryota; kingdom Metazoa; phylum Chordata; class Mammalia; order Artiodactyla; family Delphinidae; genus Globicephala; species Globicephala melas. The sequence goes on from NC_083320.1 coordinate 56,700,068, forward strand.
GGGGAGATTACCTTTGTCCAAGGACGGTCGGACAGGCACCGAGCCCCCCCTCCCCACTAACGGGGGGTGGATGCAGCTGGGAGAGGCGGGATGAAGGGGCACACCCTCCCTCCACCTCCACACACATGAATATTTACAACGGTTCTGGATTTCTCCTCCGCCCGCCCGCCTCCCGGAAGCCTCCCCAGCCCGCCTCCCGAGGGGAGAGCCCCCAGGCCTTAAAAGCGTCTCCTGGTCGGCCCTCTGAGCTCGCAGCCGATTGAATGCCAGACCAAGCCGTTTTTTCTCATTTAAAAACCTTTTCCTTGGTCAAGAGGCCTGCCTGGACTGCAGCATTTCGGAGGACGCATTTGTCTTTGTGCGAGGGAATGTTAAACACTTCGATTTCAGCATTTCTCTCGGGTATTTATTTCTTTCAAATTTCATGGTGGTTCCAAATCTCTGCCAGGACTTTGGTTAGGAAGGGAGAGAGGACACCACCACCTTTGTATTCGTATGGATCAGTAGAAAGGATGGATTCGAAAAACACTGCTGAAGCTCCAATTAACAGACAAGATTTTACACTTAGAATAATTTCAATCTCTTTGGGGAGTGGTCTCCATGAATATCTCCTCCCACCCCACATCCCAGGCTACAGAAAAAAGAACACAATGATTTGATGGTATATATTGCAAAAAAATGGTCTCCCTGTGTTGTCTTAGGCCTGGGTCTAAGTCTGGTTCCCTGGCCCTTTACTCAGCCCTCCAGACCTGAGGTCTGAGTGTGGCCTCTGCCTTTGTTCAGCTATCTTGAAGGGGGCAAACCTTCTGGGACTCAGAGAAACTCAGTTCTGGTACCATCACCTCCCTGAGCCCCACCAGGCGGGGAAACATTTCTAACGATAGGGCCTCCCTCAGCAGCTTCTTGTTTCCTTTATTCCTGTTTTTTTTTTGTTGTTGTTGTTGTTGTTTGTTTGTTTTAGGAGCTGTTTAAAATATATTTCATCAAATTAGCTTCAGGGAAGGGGAGTTGGAACCACTGAACGCTCGGAATTAGAGACTTAACGGTTTTGCTAATTCTCCCACTTACTAAAAGCTAGCAATTCTTTAGTTTCCATCACTGAGCTAGCTGGGAGCTGGGATCTGCAAGAGCTCGGTGAATACCAAGCAGGCCCTGGCTTTCCTGGCCTGAGATAGAGGCTCTGAAAGCCTAGGGGGTGCAGAGGCCACGTTTCCCAAGGGAGTCTGCTGGGTTTCAGGCAGAGGTGCCAGTGTGGAGGATTTCCACAGGGCGTTGCCTGCCCACAAGAAGGCTGACCCAGAAACATGGCAGGGAGAGATGTTTTGTATTGAAACCTGAGGAACATATCTTGGCAGCCCCCTGAACAGCAAGCTTCAAAGTTTGAGAATTTAGGCAAAATGTGGAAGCTCCAGCCAGCAACAAGCCGAGGGTTCGCTTAGTGTGTGAGACACGCTGAAATCTGCTCACGGTTCCCCCACCTTCGATGTTTTATACACATTTTGTTTATAGGCTTTTATACACCATTTCCTCACTGACTTGGAAGCCATTTTCTCCTTTAATGAACAGTCAGCAACCATAGTGAAGCCGCAACCAGGAAAGAAAAGTGAATTTGGTGGCCTGAAAAACATTAGAAGGGAATCTGAAACGTTTTGAAAAATCGGCATCAGTCCCACGACAGCATGACTGGGACTTGGATATTTATTTCCACTCAAAACATTTCTGTATGTCTGATATATACACGCTATTGTTTTTGACAAAATCAAAACAAAACAAAACATGCACGAAAACTATTAGATAGCAGAGAAAATGCAATTCATCTAAACGTCAACTGAGGTCAGTTGGGATGAGGCTTAGGACTCCCCGTGAGGTGCCTGGTCCTCCACCGAAAATAAATCATCATCATACTTTGGTAAGGAATCTTCAACTCTTTGGCTGTTGGGCATCTTGCTAGGAGTTGGGGCGGGGTGCTACTTCTCTGAAGGAGACAGAAAAGGGGCAGAGATGGTAGAAGGAGCTTGGGGGGCCCTTGCGTTCCCTGAAGCTAAGGCAGGACACTCCAGCATACCCAGGACATCTCTATCTGGCATTCAGCAACCTCAGTCTCCACAAAGGAAGCCAGGCAGGGCCCAGGGTCTCTAAGGCTCTGCTGGAGCCGGTCAGACATGGCCTCAGAAGGAGCACAGTGGCAGGGCCCCTGGTGGGGTCGGTGGGCGGTGGAGAGAGTGATGAGAGGGGAACTTCTGCTTCTCTCTACTCAGTCTAGAGCAGAGAAGGGGCTGAGGATCTGAAGGGCCTCCTTCCTAGCCCTCCTGACTGTTGACTGGTGGGGGAGATGAGACTTCACCTCTCCCTGTGGTGGTCCATTACCGTAATTCAAGAAAGACAGACAAGTCGACACCTTTGCCTACCTCGACAGGAAAGCCATATTTACAGTCGGAAGGTAGGACACCCCCCTTCCTGGCTCACTCCCTTATCCTCCCCCCGGATATTTCCCCCTCCTCCTAGTGCAGCCCAGCCTCAAAGCCAACTAGCAGCTCTCCTCACCAGAGCTCAGCTCTGGGGGTCCAGTTGCAGAGTGAAGGGCTCTGCATTGGGCATGTGTGAGGAGGTGGAAGAAGGAGGGGGATTTTACCAGTCTGTTCTGGAAGCTGCAGTTTGCTGTGGAGCCCCAGCCTCCCTCATCCCATCCACGGGAAGGACGTATCCAATCCATTCAGCCCAGCCAGCCGGAGGGGTCAGTCCAGCCGGACTCTGAGGTGTCTCTGGAGTTTGGCCACCATGCCCTTACTCCCTTTTCCTCCTGAAGTTTGAAGGTCTAGGATGGCTATTGTCCTCCCAAAACAGCCAGGGCATACAGGAGGGGGACGGCGCCCTTTCCCTCCTCCAAAGTCGAGATTCTGGCTTTGCCACAAGGGACTTTGGCTGCAAAGAGACAAAACTGTGCCCTCAGCCCTTTCTAATCTGCCCGGGAGTTCTACCTAAATTCAGTTCCACTCTGAGCTCTAGTTAGGTGCCTGCTAGATGCAGAAAGGGCTGGGGAGGGGTGGGGGGAAAGAAGACTAATCAGGTGGAAGCAGAAATCCAAGTACAAGGACACTAGAGTGAGCCCTGGGTATAATAATGCCCCCGCTAAGAGTTAGGGCAGATGACTCCAGACCCCCATTCTGGAAGCCTCAAGGCCAAGGTTGTGCTGCAGCTTCTGCAGGCTTCTCTGAGAAAGGGGAAAGGGTGGATGCTCAACCGGCCAGGTCTCCAAACGTATCTCCTGCAGGCTTCTGGAGCTGCTGTCTGAGCGGGAGGGTACCTGGAACCAGCGGAGAAGGAGCAGAAGGAAAAGCCCTATCCCCTCACTTCCTTCACGCCAGGCCTCGGTGAAAAAAGGCAGGCCCGGCCCGGCCAGGGCCACCCCGGGAGCTAGTATAGCGCCAGCGCCTGCTCGCGCAGCACCACGCGCTTCTTCTTCATACGCCGGTTCTGGAACCAGATTTTGACTTGCTGGTCGCTGAGGTTCAGCCTATTGGACAATTCCTTGCGCTTCTGCCGGTTGATGAATTCGTTGAGAAGGAATTCGTTCTCCAGCTCCGCAATCTGCTGCTTAGTGTAGGGTTTCCGCTTCTTGCGGGCCCTCCCCGGGGCCGCCACCCACGGCAGGCCTGCAACACAGCCCCAACCCAAATCAGCCCGGCCCGCTCCCGGTTGCCTGCCCGCCCCTGGCGGCTCCCTCCCTCTACACACTCTCCCCTGCACCCCACCTCCCACCCCGGCCCGGGGAGCGTTGCTCGCGGAGCGTGGCCACCCTTTACCGTCGGGCAGCGAAGGTTGCAGGCAGGAGGCGACACCCGCCGCCTGCACTGTCATGTTCAAGTTGAGCGGGCCCTTGGTCTCGTCCTTGAAGCCGGAGGAGCAGGGTGTCCCCTCGAGAAGGGCCGAAGAGCCCGGCGCGACGCGGCCCACACCCGCGTAGTCGTACTTGACCGCTTTGAGAGCAGCGGCCGCGGGGGCCAGGCTAGACTCCGGGATGAAGGGAGGCCGCGCACGACCACGCTCCTCCGGCCCGGCGGCCGCGTCGGGAGTATAAAACTTGGCCTGTTCTTCGGATCCGTCCTTGGCGCCCAGGGGCTGCAGGCCAAGAGGCCCAGAGCCAGCCAGGTAGGGCTGGGAAAAGCTGCCGAAGGTGGTGGCACCGGCAGGCTGCGCTGGGGCGCAGGAGGCGGGCGTGGTGGCCCAGGGCAGCGCGCCGCGCGGGTATGAGATGGAGGGAAGGGCGGCCAACTGGCCGCCATTCGGCCGCAGGTTGGAAAAGTAGAAGGAGTCGGGCGACTGTAGATTCAGAAGCGAGCCCACATAGCCCGCTCTGTAGAGACTGCGCTCACACATCTCCAACAAAGGGCTTGGGCTGCGCTTGCAGCAGTATTTAGTTACAACCGGGAATAAAAGGACAGGCTCAGACGATTGGACGAAACTTTGCCTGCAGGTTCTTCAAAGCCGGTCATTTCAGCACCGCCTACATCCCCCGACCCGTTTCTCCCCTCCCCCCCCCATTCAGGGTATTATGATAACACCCGCAATATTCGATGGCGAATGACTAGGCTGCCAAGCAGAGCTAAGGCATGTTGAGCAAAGGTGAAGCCTCTTCGAGTTTCCAGGCTGAGTTCCGCAGCTGGGGGCATTGGGCATCGGGTGCATTTGCCTCAAGGTCCCTTGGGGTCCTTCTTGGTCTTCACTGGCTTTGCACTCCCATTTTCCGCTGGCTGTATGGGCCAGGCTTGCTTCTACCAGCTTTAACTCGCAGCTGAGGCCTTTTCCAGTACGGTGCACTTCTTGGCTTGTCCAGAGAGCCCTTGGTCTGGTGGGGCCATTAACTCTGTCGCTAGGCCTGAGCAAAGCTACTCCTACCCCGTCCCTTCCCACCTCATCCCTCTGGACTGGACTCTGCACACATGATCTAGCAGTGAAGACCCAGCGCTGCCTGAGCCCTAGGTCCCCGGCCGCAGGCATAGTTTGCTGATAGAAGAGGAATGCATCACAAATTCTGCCTAAGTTTGGCGCCCAGGAAGGAGGATTCACATCACTTCTGGTGTGCTTCTCCATGGTCCAGCCCTCTGCTCCTAAGAAAGTCACCATCCAGGCCCATGGAGAATGCTGGCCTGGGGACCCAGACAGCTTGATTGGCCAGTCGTGGCCAAAGGCTACATTCTTTTAATCGCCAGCAGTCACCTTGGAGACTGCAGCCCTTCAAACCGGAACTCCAAGGTGTTAATCCACTCCGTGGCGTGCAGGACGAGCTCCCCTGATCTGATGTGGAAGAACAGAAAAGCCAGAGCCACCGGCCGGGAACAGCGGGGCACACCGAGGCAGCGGACTAGCAGCGTTCCTCTGCTCAGCGCCTCCAGGGGCGCACGGGCCGCTGGCGGGTTCGGAGGTCTGGCGAACAGGGTGGCGGGCGGCAGCGCTCCCTCGCTGGGAGCAATGTGGCAGTCCCCGCCACGGCTCCTCCCGGAGGGTTAAGGATCCTCCTTTCCTGCCTCCGGTCCCAAGACCCCTAGCTACCCCGTGACTGGTGCCCGCGCCAGCCTGCAGCCTACCTCGCGGTCCCCGAGCCAAGCTGGAATTGGTTAGACCGCCAGCTCCGGCACGGAGACCACACAGGCGCCGCCGGAGGGCAAGGCTGACCAGCGCGCTGAGACTTTATTGTGTGAGTTATGGCGACCAACTGGGCGGCTCTGGGGAACGCAGTCGGCCTCTTCTTCTTGCTCTAGGGCGGGGGTAGGGGGTGCGGGTGGGGGTAGGGGTAGGGGTTGGGCAAGTCTGGGCTCCTCAGGGCTCTGTTGGAGTTTCCTTAGGAGCTCAGAAACAGAGACGTATTCCATTCCCTGTCCTTTCATGGGGGGCGGGAGGGGCGCGGGGTGTAGGCGCAAGCTGCAACCTCAGTTCCTAGGGACTTAGGGAACCTAGGCTCTCATTTTGGGAAACTCGCCCTGTTTTCGAGGAGTTACAGCCTCCCTAGGTCTGAAACTCCAGCTCCAACGGGTCCCTGCAGTCTTCTCTCTTCCTACCTCAGTACTATACAACGATTCTCCGGTATTGCCAGGTCCAGGTGTGTCTTCTTCGGACGTTTTGGCAGCCGCATAGCTGCGGTTTGCCCTATGGGACTAGAGATGTAAAGGAATTAAAAGAGAAATAGAAAAGACTAGAACAACTAGACTCCCTTTCTCTGGCTCAGATGATGCCCAGCCGCCCCACCTCATCGCCTGGGTTTATAATTTCCGAGGTCCAGCAGACAAAGTTGTACCGTGGAGCTGGCAGCTGGGGACGGGGACAGGGAGGGAGGGAGGGAGGGAGAGAGGGAGAGAGAGAGGGAGGGAGGGAGGGAGAGAAGGAGGGAGGGAGAGAAGGAGAGAAGGAGGGAGGGAGGAGAGGAGGGAGGGAGGGAGAGAAGGAGGGAGGGAGGGAGAGAGGGAGGGAGGGAGGAAGGGAGGGAGGGAGGGAGAGAGGGGAGAGAGAGAAGGAGGGAGGGAGAGAGAGAAGGAGGGAGGGAGAGAAGGAAGGAGGGAGGGAGGGAAGGAAGGAGGGAGGGAGGGAGGGAGGGAGGGAGGGAGGGAGAGAAGGAGGGAGGGAGGGAGGGAGGGAGGGAGAGAGGGAGAGAGGGAGAGAGGGAGGGAGGGAGGGAGGGAGGGAGGGAGGGAGGGAGGGAGAGAGGGAGGGAGGGAGGGAAGGAGGGAGGGAGGGAGGGAGGGAGGGAGGGAGGGAGGGAGGGAGAGAGGGAGGGAGGGAGGGAGGGAGGGAGGGAGGGAGGGAGGGAGGGAGGGAGGGAGGGAGGGAGAGAGGGAGAGAGGGAGGGAGGGAGGGAGGGAGGGAGGGAGGGAGGGAGGGAGGGAGGGAGGGAGGGAGGGAGGGAGGGAGGCTTTGCTGGTGAGCTGGAGAATGGGAAAAGAGGATTTGGTTGCGGAGCTAAACGGCGAGCTCTGCCAATGCCGCTGACTGCCCAGGAGATGGCGAGCGAGCTCCACGCCTGGTGAGGCGCCGCCGCATGGTCAAGATCAACAGTGAAGGGCGGCGCAGCCGGCCTGGGGTCGCCAGCTCGTGCGGTCAAGGCCCGCTGTCAGGCGCGGCCGAGCGTCTCGGAAAGCCGGAGATCGTAGCTGCAAAGTGGCCGGGACAGCGGAGTCAGATGGACCCAGTGGGCTGCCAGAGACTGGAAAGCGTCGCGGCCGCCCCTTTGTGTGGCAGTACGTCTCGGATCCGAAGCCTCCTTCGCCTCTCGAATCACGCGTAGACGCACCGGCCTTGATCCTCCACCGGCGGCGCTCGTAACCTTCCAGGTTTTGGAGGCGCTCTTCCTGCGGCCTTTCAGTCTCCACCCGAAGCAAAGGCCTCTCCCTGAAGCTCCCTTCGCCTCGCGGGCCTCCCTATCAGCCCTCCGACCACCGACCGGCTCCGCTCCTCCCTCCTCAATTCAGAATATAAAAGGAATGCATATAAATAACAAAGTCTTCATCTGTTATTGATTTAGCCGTCAATTCAAATTCCACTGGAGAGCGTTTGAGCGCAGTTTTAATCTTCAGCAAACCTCCCGTTTCTCTTAGGCGGGGAAAACTGACCGGCAGACTACAGATGAAAGGAAAACCTCGAGGCAATCCTCCCTATCCACGTCAGGAAACCTGAGAAATGGACCTGGGAAATAGGATGCGGCCCTGGAGTCTGGAATTTACAAAAAAGAAGGCGGGGGTGGGGGTGGGGGTGGGGGGAACGATGGAGAAGAAGGGGAAACAGGCCCGTTTCAAATGAAAACACGTCTTGTGAGAAAAAGAGAGAAAATGTCAGTATCTCTTCCCGAAGTGGAAGGTCGGGACGGTGTGGCCCCATTTTCAGGGGTTATTTCTTCTTGAAAGATTGAATCGTGGTCACTTTTCTTTTTCTGCCTGTCTCTCTATCGGCCTGTCTCAATTAAAACGAAGTTGCCTGCTCGAAGTCGGTTGCAAGATACGAAAGAAATCAAGCCGAGGAGGAGAAAACGAAAGTAGCTCCGAACCTTGGGTCTCTGAGCCTTCTCCGGCAGATCCATAGGGGAATCCAACCGCCAGAAGAGTTTACATATCGTGTGGGGTTTTACACAACTGTATTTAACTCACATACCAAAAGTTAGCAGCCATTGAATTCATCGCGCCCGGGCGCTAACAACGACGAGGCATCCAGCTCCTCAGCGGCCATTTCCCTGAGTGGCAAAAAGCCCTCAGAAAGCAAGTAGTGCCTAAAAATTGCGTCTAGAGGTTTAGGGTGTATAATTATGGTTTCAGTCTTCAACTGCTGTGTGCAGGCTGCCGGGAGAAGGCGATAAGGGATAAGCCTGAAATGTTTCTTTTTCAGAAGTAGAATTTAATTGGGAATTTTTTTTGAGCTGGTCTGGTAAAAAATATAATTTTAGACACCACAAATTATATGCTAATTTAAAGTTATCACTATTTATCTTAAAGGCACAGGAAAAGGAGAGGGAAGGGGTGATGGAAGTGGAGAGCCTGGAGGTTTTACAGACCAGAACTGGTGTTGAGTTTCCTTCATCTATAGGGAATCCCATAGCATTCAGGATCACAAGATTTTATAATAAATAAGACCAGTTTCTAGAGGCAACACAAGCTTGGAAAAAGAAAACAAATGTATAAAGACTCAGAAGAAACAAGAGAGTTCTGTTTATTTGCATCTCCCTAGGAGTAAAAAAGTGATTTTTAAATGCCTGAAGCACTGCCCATGTATCTCAGCTCACAGACATTGCATCTACAAAAATAATCTCTCAGTTGTATAAATATGCAGCACTTTAGAAGTAGTTATTTATCATCACTTTCAGAAACATATTTTTTTTCTTCCTGGACTTCAGAGCTCCACATGTGTTAGATGTCTTAAAGCTCCACGAGAGCCCAATACATTTGTTCAGACAGTCAAGTTCTTCGCTGGGTTCTGGATAAAAGTTCCCACCCATGGCCACACTGATTCAAGCCTCTTTCAGGGAACTGAGGAGATGGTCTCAATTCTAGCCCCACAGACTGGAGGCCAAGGAGAGAGGATGAATTTATACCATCCGTGGGTCACTCTGCCAATTGCAGCCATTTAAATATCTGCATCTAGAGAAATGAAGGCATCATGAGGACACATTATTTCCAAATTAAAGATTATAAAAGCACACATCTACAAGGTGTATTAAACACAAACAATTACAACAGCAAGTGAAAGACCCAAAGTCAGAAAGATTGTCTTCACTCCAATATTGATACAAACCCTATTTAATAAGGTAGCTGCTTTTAAAGCCATCACAGTCCCTCCAGCCTCCTATTTTTAGACTTTCCCAGTGACCCTAGAACACTGCTTGCCCAGAGCTGTTTCCATTTGCCTCAGGGAGACTGCTGAGAGCTAATGATTCAATTACCCAATCACAGGATATGAATGACTGCAAATCATTCAGCCCTAATGGATTATGAAGATAAGAAATGCTGGAAACAGGCATAAAAAGTGATTTAAAAAAATAAAACCCTAAAGTCAAAATGGCACTTCTGAAATTCATCTGGGGGGATTATTTAAAAATACTTCAAGTCCTTTATACTGGCCTGGAGGGAGAAACAGAACATTAAAAAGTCATAAAAAATAAACCTAGACAAGAGCAAAATAAAAAATAAACAAGTAAGGAACAGAACTACGAAATCACGTTGGGCAGCAAGAGGTTTTAGAGCCAGATAAGGGGAAGAGAGAAAAACAATTCACAAAATTTGCCATTACTGGCAGGGGAATGGGGGAATTAAATACATATTCAAGTCTTTCCAAAGGTCTTTTGGAGGCAAGTGGAAGCATTTAAACTCTCTGTGGCCAGTCTGGCCCACATCAGGAGACAGTATCTTTGAGCTTGGAGACGATTTTCTTGTCTTTCACTCTTCGGTTCTGAAACCAAATGGTCACTTGTCTCTCGGATAGGTTCGTGGCAGCCGAGATCCGCCGCCGCTTGTCCTTGTTAATGAACTTGTTAATGGCATACTCGTTCTCCAGTTCTTTGAGCTGCAGTTTGGTGTAGGGCACCCTCTTCTTCCTCCCCCGACGGTAGACACACATGTCTGGCTGATTTAGAGCCACATCCCCTGGTATAAAAAAACAGCACAGGAAAAATTAGACCGGGATATCTGGAGCACCCAGTTGGGGACTGTGTGTGTAGACTTGGAGGGGGTACAGAGAATGAAGAAAGACAGGCTGTTTACACTTTATTATTATTTACACAGACATATTATTTACATGTTATTAAAGAAAGATTATTTACACTTCAAAGTGAAGGCCAGTATGATGGATCATCATGGTTTCTCAAACCGGCATCTTAACAAGCCTGAGATTTTATGGTGTAGTTGCTGGGGACTCTCATAAGGACAGTTTCTGCAAATGCTGGTTGCAAACACACAAACATACACAGACTTAAAAAGAAATAGCTAGGCTGTTCAAACTTTGACTTTTCGTGTTCCTGCGTTTGGAGCTTGTGAGCTCTTGGAAGCTTTAGTGGTCACTCTGGGTTATTCATGTCCTTGAAAAGTGGGGCTCAACTCCGTGACACCTCTTTGGGGAGGAGGGGCCAAGGCCTGAGCAAAGGGCAGCAAAGACCTTCAACTTTAGGAGAAAAATAGGCCTATGCCCGCACACAGGCAGTAAAGGGTTGTGAGAGAGGCAATTTAAATCAAAGGATGAATTTACAGATTTCACACAAACTGGGCCGACTGCTCCACTGAGTTAACCATGGTTGGGGGGAGGAGGATAGGTGCCCAACTCCCAAGCAGGGGCATAGACTCCCAGTCCATTCTTTTCCTTCTTTTCTCTCTTCCTCTCCCTCCCTCCCTGCATCTCTCCCTCTTGTCCTTCCCCTTTTCCCAACGTCCCTACCTGGGAAGGATGATTTCCAAAAGTGGGAGCCCTGTGGCTGGTCCTTGGCGCAGTACACCTGGCTGTTCCACCCGTTGGCCAGCGTCCAGGACTGGTAGCCCTCCATGGAGATGTATGCCTCGTGCCGAGGCTCCCCGGAGCCGAAGGTAGACACCATGTCGATGTAGCCGGGCACATGCTGGTAGGGGCTCGTGTAGCCCTGGTAGAAGGACACCTCCTTGGCTCGCGCGGGCACCTCGTTGGCCGGTACGCTGCTGCTTGCCAGGCCCGACACGTCCATGTACTTCTCCACCGGGAAGCCTCCCAGCGAAGCGTGTGGCGACGACTTGAGAGCATTCTGCTGTAAGCCCACGCCGTGCGACATGCGGCAGCTATAGTAGCCGTTACCGAAGTGGTAGCCGTAGCCCAGGGCCGGGGCGCCCGGGGGCGCTGCAGCGGCCGCGCCGGGCGCCGGGCACTCTTTGGCGGAGGAAGCCTCCGGGCGCGCCGCGACCACAGCCGAAGATGACGATGACGAGGAGGAACCCGCGCGCTCAGTGGTCCCCGGGTACGCGAAGCCAGAGGCCGCCGCCGCCGCCGCCGCCGCCGCCGCCGCCGCCGCTGCCGCTGCCGCGCGTCCGGAGTGTGTCCCGGCGAACACTGGCGCCGAGAGGAAGCCGCGACACTGGCCCGGCGCCGCTGCCGCCACGGAGGAGGAGGAGGAGGAGGCCGGGGCCGCCCCGGCGGCCCCGCCGTCCGCCCGCAGCCCGTCCATGTCCCAGCTCCCGGCGCGGCTCATGGCCTGGCCTGGCCCGGCCCCGGCCCCGTGCACGACCCCATGGCGCGACGCGCCTCCTCCCTCCTCTCCTTTCTCTCTCGTTCTCTCGCTCCCGCCCTCTTCCTCTCGCCCTCTCTCCCTCTGCGAGCCTCCCGCCCGCCCGCCAGCCCGCCCTCCAACAGGTTAGCTCATCGCGGGACGTTTATAAAAACGAAGTTCAGGTTGGGAGGGGGCCTGAGCCGGTCGGGGGGCCGCCTCCCTCCCCGAGGGCTCCCCCTCGGGGCCGTGCCATTGGCTGCGCAGGGCCACGTGGGGGTGGGGGCGCGGGACAGCCTGGCTCCGGGCCCCGGCCCCTTGGACCCACCCACTCCGACCCCTACTCCTCCCCAGCCCTTGCGCAGCCCACCGCCCCTTCCCGCCTCCCCCGGACCCAGGCGTTTGCGCCGCAGCCACCCCCACGAGCTGATTGCGCGACCGCCCATCCTAGGCCCCGTCTGCGACTGAGGCGGGCGCCGAGGCCTGCGCCTTGTCTCGGCCACGGCAGTTTTTGCCACCTCTCCTTGGCTCCCTGAGCTGCACAGCTAAATGAAGGAGAAGGACAGGGATGATCAGAATGATGTGAAAACAGACTGATTTTTGATCCTGTTGTTTAATTCCTCGGATTAGCTGACCTAGACCCCAAACCCGAGGAAGCTAATTTTCTCTACCTTGCGTATTGCTACGGGGCAAAGGCATTTAACGCGTGTTCTCCCGGGCGATCCTCCGAATTAAGACCAATTGGAGCAGACCCCCCCTCCCCCAATACGCACACACCGTCCACCCGGAAAATGCCCACGAAGCCGCCCTTGGGGCCGGGGACAGAGACTTACAAATAAATCAAGCGGACGAAAAGACCCGTCCTCGGCGCGGCGAACCAGAGGATCTGCCCCAGCGAAAAAAGTCCGAACGCCTGGTCCACGCTATTCGCCTCTACACTCAGGCCTGCCGGGAGTTGCACTCCCGAGCTGGGCTCCCCAGCCCTGGCGCAGCCTCCCCGGGTCCGCAGAAAGACCCTCTGAAGGACGCCGGGAGAAAGCCACTCTGCCGCCCTCCAGGAAATTTCTGCGCCTCGCCCAGCAGCTGAACTGCCTCTTGCATTTTGCAGACACCACCCACCCCCTCCCGTTACTCACACCAATTAATTGAAAACTTCACTTTCCCAGGGACCTTTGTTTCGTTTTCTTTTCCAAGCTGCCAACTGCAGAGAAGTGAGAGGGGCAAATTAAGAGGGTGTTTTTCCCAAGCAAATTTGGGGCTCGTGATGGGAGCAGCCCAGAGCAACAGGGTCTGACTTCTAGGGGGTAGGGTGGGCTCCGGGCAGTCCCGCCAGGGTGTAGGGATCGCAACCCTGAGCCCTCTTCATCCCTTCCATTCCTCAGCCACAGAACCCCAGTCCATCATCCTCCATCTTAGACGTTAGCGGGGAGCCTGTGTGAGTTCTGCGGCAACTCTAAGGCTCCACTTTAGCAGCAACATTAGATCTGATGAGCCGACAGTACTGGGGTGGGTGGGAGAGCCCTCAGAGTGAGCCCATTTCGTTCTGTACCAGCAACACCCCAGTCCAGCCCACCTCCAAGAAAATCACTCCCCTGAGCCTGTGATTGATGAAGCCAGCTTGTCACCTAGCCCCACTGTTCCTGGACCAAGACAGGACCTAGATGGGGCAACTAAAAGAGCAAGGGAGGCCCTCTTGGACCTGGCCCGTCATCGCAGGGTGGGCTGCTGGTGTTGAGAGTGTTGACACGCAGAACGCAGTAACCATAAAAGGCTCAAATAAAGGGGAAAGTTATGAGAGGGGTGCTGGAAAGGAAAAGCAGGAGAATTTGTTTGACCTTTTTGAAGTCCTAGACATGTTCATGATCAATCAAAGATGGGAGGGGCCTAAACCTCTGCAGAAAATTGCAGAGAATCGAAGTTTGCTAGTAAGAACAATTTCGGCTACTTGAGAGAAGGCAGAAGTTAGCAAGAGAAGCTGGATTTGTTTGTTTGTTTGTTTTTTTAAATGCCAGTCAGAGCCAGGTGACAGGGTTGCTGACTTTTTGGAAGAGTTTGGCTGGGTTCTCTTTACCCAACAATTTCAGTACCAAACCAGTCATGGGATGCCGCCCCCTGAAATGCTCTTATTTTTCCTTTGTATCCCCTTCTTTTTCTCAGAGAGGGAAACATGGAGATACTTAAAAAATTGTTTTTCTGTTACCTCAAATACATTTGTTGAAATATTTCTAAGACATAACTGGAACCAACAAACTTTCAGTCTCTCAAAACTAAATATCTCTGTGATTTTGTGCCCTGGAATTTCTGCTCCATTTTCTATCTGATAAATATATTTTAATGACTGATTATATGCTAAAAAAATGAAGAAAGTGAAATTAAGATAGGAAGGAAGAACTTGTCAAGTTTTGCTGATTTCGGACAGCCCTTCACTTTTGGCTTAATTTTCCATGCAGCAAATTAAGTTGTGCAGGACTGGAAGCAAAGTCTGAATTAATGCTCTCGTTGAAAGACACTTCTCAATGGTGGCCTTGCCTCCAGTTTCCTTGTGGAACTCTGGCAAGACTTGGAGCTTCTCTACCCATCCTAGCAGGTATTCAGAGACCAGGGAAGTTTTGAACAGTAAGGAGCATAGCCTCTTGCTATTCTGCAGCTGAACCTTCTTCCAGTACAGCCTTCTAGGTCCTGGCCCTGGGGGAGGGGATTCCCCTTAGGAAAGAGACTCTGACTGGACCCTATGAGGGCCCCCTAAACCTAGCATCCCAGGGAAGCTGCTGCTATTGGATCACAGGGCAGTGGTTGAGTACCAGGCAAAGTCAGGGCTGCTCTGTTTATGAACTAAGACAACACATAGTTTACAAGCTGGGGGTGGTAGGTAGTGGAGGGATTTTGAGGCTGAATTTGCAGGAACATTTCATTTAGCTTGTATACCCTGTATCCAAGCTGATTTTAGGTTTAAACTTCACAGGAATAACTTTCTTTAGCTGGCCAGGAGCACAGACTGAACGCTGTGTGTGGGTGGGTAGGTGTATTATGTTGGGGCTTTAACAACAAAAATACTCTCTGTTAAACGAAAGTCTTTGCAAACAAAAATATCCCCCAAAACTGATGTGTTGTTATTCAGTGATTTTTGCCATCTTTCCTGATTTTGGTGAGAAACTCAAGGTGGCCCTTCATTGCCCAAAGTCCTACTCTACCAGAGAGAATCAGGTCACCTCTGGTCTCCCCTCCCATCCCTTGCTCCTTTCCCTCCTTTGCCTGCCCAAGCACCCTTTTTGGGAACTGATGATATTCTGTAAGTCACATCCTCTCTTTTCCTCCTTGTAGCTGATCTTTCAAATCATGTCCCTGTCCTGGGTTGGGGAAGGGGTAGATGCAGGCTGCGATTTAGATGTATTGAAGAACATAAGTTCCTCTGCTTGCCAAGACAGAAATGAGCTCAATTAACCACCTAATCGGTGGCCATTAGGGCCAGGACAACAATAGCCGGGTCCTAACAGAATGGGGTCCTGGGGACTCCTTTGAAAGTGTTTTCCTTGATGGCCACAGCAGAAAGTGCAGGACACCACTCTAATTAACTTGAAAGAAGCCAAAACTTCAGTGTAGAAATAAAGTCTTAATTCCAAAGTAAAGTCCAGCAGAACTGGCTGGACAGTGCTCTTAACCAAGTCTGTGCTCTGCCAACTTTGGCGCTAATTTTCCCTCTGCAGGCAATACCCAATTTCACTCAGGCTGGAGATATCAAAAGGATTTAAAAAAACAGCAAACCCGGGGTGAAGAAAGGGGTCTCTAGCAAGAGCCAGACAGTGGCATCCTGAGTTTAGGCACTTTCTGTGTCTAAGATGTATTCCATTTGGATTTAACAGCACAATTAGGCTTTATTAAATGTAAATTGTTTGCAACAACAAAAAACCTCTTCAAACCGAAGCGTTATTTGGTGAAACCAGGTTTACCTCCCGCAGGGCGGTGAGCCCTTGTTTGGGATGGAGAGAACTCCTACAGTCCTGGCGGGAATTAAACACAGCGAGAGGCTTCCCTCTCAAAGAAGCACTAATCTCACTGCGAAGGGGGACCCGGAGGGTGGGTGCAGAGCCCGAGGACCCGGGTAACTTGCTGCTTTTTTCGCAAAACAAAAGATGGGACAGAAAACCATCTTCCGCTGTTTTGTCCGACAACTCAAGGTGTGGGGTTATCCTCAGAATACTTCTCTAGCAGCATCATTGTTAACTGAAGTCCAGTAAGTGCTCACTCTGTCGGCCCTATGAGATGAAAGAAAATAAATCTCTCTCTCTCTCTCTCTCACCCCCACCCACATTCCGCAGAGCCCCACTGTCTCGGTGGGAAATCCAGCTGTGGTCACAGGCAGCAAGAAGGGATGAAGCTTAGGGAAATGCCTAACCACGAAGGGGCAGGGCGGGGCGGGGCGGGGCGGGGCGGGGCGCGGTGGGCGGAGGAGGCCAAGGAAAGGAAGCGGAGGAGTAAGTGGTCCGGCTTAGCTTCCCGGCTGGGCGGCGCGCAGTTCCCCAGGCTCGGCGCTAGATGTCCCTGCAAGTTTTCCTGTCGCGTCGAGGGCGCACGAGCTTCAGGCAGGCAGCGAGTCCGGGGTAGCCCCGGAGTCCAGGGACAAAGTACCCTCCCAGCCCCCACCCAAGGCGGTCCTGGTGGGCGCGGGATTGTAGGGGAAAGGAGGAGGAGAAATAGAAGCAGCCCAAGAGGCCCGGAGGAGACGGCACGAGGCCGGCCTGCCGAGGGATGGCAGCAAAAAGTTGCCAGTACAGAGTTTTCCCTGCAGTCGCCAGACCCGCATCCTCCCTAAAAAACCGAAACCTCCAAGCCGTGGGGACCGCACTCAGCCTAAAGAAAACATACCCGGTGTTCGCTGCCCGGGTTCTAGCCGTCCTGCTGTCCCGCCGCACTCGGCGGCCCCAGTCCTCGAGCGAGCTTGCGTCCGGCTGCGGGCCTGCGGGTTTCGGGCCCCGTTGACCCGGAGCCTTCCTCGCCAAAGGCAGGAGCCAGGCCCCGGCGGTTGCGGGGCTCAGCGACAGCTCCGGCTCTACCGCCGCTCCTCCGCTTGGGCAGCCTGGACAAATTTTTACAACCTTCAGTCGAAGGCCAAAAGTGTTTACCACTTCACCTCGGAGGACCCGCCGCTGCTCAAGAAACAAATATTTAGTCTGGAGGCCTAACAACAAAAACAAATTTAGGCCTCTTTCATGTAATTCCTCCTTTGGAGTAAAAAGTGCTTTTCAGCCCTTCTGGAGAAAGCCCTTTCCGAACCCTCACCCCCAACGTATCTTAAAAATACCTGCCAAACCACGCGGGCATCGGTTGATTTTTTTCTTTTTTGAGTGAGTCTTGTGCCTTGGTAGTGAGTAGGAGGTTTTGGTGGCCTGGAGGCTGCGTCTGAAAACCAGAGACTTTTGACAGGTGGTTCCCAGTCTCAGCCTGGACATTTCGGGAGAGGTGCAAGGTTTGGGCATTTCAATAATGAACCCCAACAGAACCGTGTCAGTTTTCTCACTACCTCTATGCAGACTCAATGTTTTTGAGTATTTAAAGAAGACATATGCAAAATAAAAGAACCAACAATAAATGCTGCCCAAAGCTTTAAAACCGTATAGTTTGGATATTATCAGAGATAACTTAAATCACAAGCAAGTTCTCTAATCTCTGTGTAGAAGCTTTCTTATCTCTGAAAAAGGGATAATAATAGAATGATCTCTAGAGTTGCTCTGAGCATTAGAGAAGCTAATATATGTAAAAAGCGCTTGTAATTTCAGAGTTAAAGCTCTATATAGGTGGGCCAATATTACTACTACTAGTAAATGTGGAATCTACATAAATTAAGGGACATTAAATATTGTAATGGAATGTTCACCGTCTCCCATGAAACACTGTCTGCTAAACGCAGTTCAGTGAAAAATTATGGGTGTCTTTTAGTGTGAGTAGTTTGCCTGACATGGTCTCGAACATACTTTTCATGATAAATGTGCTAGAATACGCAATATTAGTGTTATTTAAAAGGTGCAAAATAGTTTTGGAAACCACTAATGAATGAAGGTGTCGCCGAGAAATGGTGTTTTCCCTTTTCAACAGACTGAGGTCCGGTTTGCCACAGGTTTTGGCACGAGGGCCGAGGGGTCCCCGAGGAAGGGAGGAAGCTGGAGACCCACCCGCGGGGTGAAGGAGGAAGGGGCTGCCGTCAGCACCCCCGCCCCCAGCGGCGGCTCCTGCGATTGAAAGCAGCTCACAGCCGCCGAAACCGCGAGGAAAACAGACGGGGGCGCCAAACGACAGCAATAAAGGCATCCGCGACTTCCGCTTAAGTCGCGCCTCCGCCCGATCCCACCCCTGCCAGGGCCTTGCCCCCCCCCCCCCCCCGCTGCCCACGGACCGGAGCCTGGACCGAAGTGTCCCATTCAGTCCCCAAAGCTAAGTGGGACTAGGGGGTACCCTTACCAAGTTCCTGGGACAGCAACCCCCCTCCGCTGGGCGCGGCCTTCCAGGGATGGTGGAACTGGGCACTTGGACTGTGGAAGGAGAGGGAAGGAGAGGTGGGATCATCCGCAAGGCTGAGCTCTGACCACGTTAATGGCCGGAAAGCCGGCGCGAGAAGGGCTCATAGTGCTCGGAGTCGGGTGGCCTCTGGGGCAGGGGCGGAGGTGGACCCGGGTGATGTCCTCCTCTGAGCTCCCGACGCCCATTATGCGTCCCACATCTCACCTCTCCAGTCACCAGGTGCCTATCCAGCTTTCCATTTCTCACCTTGCGGGAGAATTCCGTTTTATTACCTTAAAGAGGCGGAATTGATTTTCGAAGCAGAACTCGCGTTGTTGAAATAAGTGGGTGCCAAGGGGAACAGGAGGGAAACTTTTGGCATTGACTCTGTGTATAAATGTATATAAATATACCTCACACCTCGCCTCCCCTTACATTCCTGACGCGCCCCCAACGGGTCCAAAGTTAAAAGGAAAGCGCCAACAGAGAGATGGGCAAATAGATCTCGGGTTTGCCCCTAACACACCCCCGATGTGCTGGGTGTGGCGGCAGGGAGGAAAGGGGGGGGCCCTGGGTTGGGGTCTGGGTTGGCGGTGCAAGACCCGAAACCAGCGCCCAGATTGCCAGGGTCTCTCGGCAGCTTCGGAAGCTCGCAGGCCGACCTCTGGGTCCCGTCTCTATCCGCCCTTGTTCCTGCCGGTGGCCGTGGATCTCTCCCCTTGGACAGCTGGTGGGTGGACCTGCACAGCTCGTTGGGGGTCAGAGCATCGTGGGGCGCAAGCGAGGGAGGAGACGTGCAACGGCCTTGAGTGAAGATTGATCTTCGTTAAAATGGTTGCCACCAGCGTCATTATGACCATCAAAGTTATCGCCAAGAGGCTCAGCCGCCAAGCTCAGGTCGGGAGGAGCAGCAGCAAGGCTAGTCCGCGATTTTTCGCGCCCAGAATCAGCGCAGGGAAGATCTGGGGCCACAGGTAAGAGGCTGGGGTGGGGGAGAGGAGGAAGGGAGAAGGAAGAAGAGCAGAGTGGGGAAGAGAGGGCTGGGGGATGGTAGGGTAAGGAAACTAAGTCTCTTCTTTCCCATCCTTGACCTCGAA
Organism: Globicephala melas; assembly: GCF_963455315.2. NCBI lineage: Eukaryota > Metazoa > Chordata > Mammalia > Artiodactyla > Delphinidae > Globicephala > Globicephala melas. The sequence continues at coordinate 56,719,352 of NC_083320.1, forward strand.
ACCCGGCAACTTTGCCACAAATTATTCGATTTGAGGAGGGGGGGAAGCTGGCAACGTAAAAGTGGATTTGGGGCGGCCCATATGGCGCTGTAAATTGCGACTGTGTTTAAAGTTAGCTGTTGAATTCTGCTATGAAATCGTCCAGCCGAGTTCACTTCCCCCAGGGAAAATGCGTAGGCGAGAAGCCTATCCATCAGCAGGATTATAAAAGTAAAAAACCTAGGACTTCAAGTTCAGAACTCACTCTGCAAACGGTATTAAAAAATCAGAGAGGACCTAATGATTTCCGTTTGGAGGCGCGGGCCCAACGCACCTCCCCAGCCACGTAGCACTAAAGTGCTTTCAAAACTCTGAGATTCTCTCTCTCTCTCTGTCTCTCCTTCTTTCTCTCTCTCTCCCTGTCTCTCCCTCCTGGGTGGGAGGAGAGTAGCCAGGCTGAGGCGAAGAAGTGGGGAGAGAGAGAACGCGGCGTCCTATTTGTTAAATAAAATACATATTTGGTTCTGAAATTCGAAAGATAAGTGATCCAGACAGGAGCGCAAGGTCTTCTCCTTAGCAACTCTTCCTACATCCTCCCCCTGTCCCCCCCCTTACCCTCCTCCCGCTTGTAAATGTTAAAAACAAACAAACAAACAAAACTTCCCGATGATCTACTCTGGAAAATCAAAGCATTATCTATTATTTAACACGTATCTGTGTCCGAGGAAAAATGAGGAAGGCGCTGCATGATTAGGACCTAAGGGGCAACCCAGCAAACTGAGAGCGTAATGATGCCCCTAAATGAAGGGGGAAATGTGCCGCTGCGCGCTCTATTAATCAGACTGTCAATTTCACCCCCGAGGCCAAACCCCTGGGCGAGCAGAACCGGCTCTGAGCGGGCAAAGGACCGGGAGCCTTCCTCCTCACTTCTTGTCTCTTCTCGCCTCCTACCTGGATCTATTTGTCTGCTCTGAAGCCGCCTTCATTACCCACTGACAGGAGCGTGTATTTATTTGCTTATAAACCTGTTACAATAAATGATTATTCGAACGGCGTCATTCGTACCTTAATGACGAGGGAGCGCTACTTTTTGATGAATGACATCTCGGGCTCGGAAGGATGTATGGGTCATTTTGACCAGTCATTCCCTCGCTGTGGCATCCCACAATTTTTCCGCCTCCCTCCAAAAGAGATAATAATATTTAGAGGCGCTCGCTGGGGCTGAATGAGAATTAGCCCTAGGCGCAGCCCATCATTAGGACGGGACAGCCGGGCCACTGTGACATTTTTTAGAAAGCTGAGATGATGGAAAGAATAAGAAAAGAGATGATTCTGATGGAGAGAGGGCTGCACAGCCCCACAGCCGGCAAGAGGTTCTCCAATTTGTCCGACTCGGCTGGCAATGCTGTGCTCGAGGCCCTGGAAAATTCGCAGCACCCGGCTCGCCTCAGCCCGCGCCTGCCGTCTGCCCCCCTGCACAGCGCTCTAGGAGACCTCCCTGCCAAGGGCAAATTCGAAATAGATACTTTGTTCAACCTGCAGCACCCGGGCAGCGAAAGCACCGTCTCCTCCGAAATCGCGTCTGCAGCGGAGGGCCGAAAAAAGCCGGGTCATTATTCAGAGGCGGCAGCCGAGGCGGACATGAGCAGCGACGTGGAGGTGGGCTGCTCGGCGCTGCGCTCGCCCGGCGGCCTGGGCGCCGCACCGCTCAAGGAAAACAATGGCAAAGGTAATCGCGCCGCCCGCGACGCGCTCTCCAGTCCCATCCTCTCTGTTCCTCCGCTGCCCCGCCGGCCGTTCTTGGTGCCTTTGCCCCTCTCTGACCCTCTGCAGCGAGCTGCACAGAGCTGGTTCAGGCGGGGGCGGGACGCAGGCGTGGAATCGTGCCCTCCGGCTCTGCTCCTTGAGCCTCCCAGAGAGCCACAGGCCTGGGGCCTGCCCTCGCTCCTGAGTCCGAGAAAATGTTTCTGCGTGCGGGTCTAAACGCCCGTGCGAGCCGACCTACCCCTTGCCATCCACTGAGTCGCGCTGGGGGAAGGCTTCCCAGGGCAGCTGCTCCGAACTCCGCGGCCTCTGAGCCCCAAGGCCGAGTGGAGGGGGCATTCTAAGTCGAAGGGAGTCTCGCTGGGAGCCTCGCTGGGCGCCTCTGGGAGACTCTCTTGGGTCAGCGGCAGAGAGTTGAAAAGTAGAGTCCACCCCCAAATGGTTCCTGTTTGAGCTACTGCTGTCTTTCCAATCTTAAAATATTTTAAACCAAATCCCAAAAACTGTCAAAGAAAGGTTAGAGGCCGTACAGAAAGCTGAACTGCGGTCTCCAGATCATGGCAAATCCAGAGCTTCTCAAACTGAGTCTAGATGTAGGCATTTTCCCTTGGCCAATTTTCCTCCTGAGTTGAAAATTTCCTTTTATTAAAACAAAACACCCCCCCCAATTGAGTTCCTATTATTTGGTTATGAAGAGCTCCCCAAACTTTATTGATTCCATTAACGGCAGCAATTTGTAAGCATGACAGATCCCATCAATTCAGGCAGCGCCTCGTCTTCCTCTCGCGGCTTCCCCCATCCTCGTGCAGCCCCAGCGCGGAGATCTTGGTCCTACAGTGACTCATGCGTTGTTGGCCGTTTGTTTGCCAGGGTTCGCGGAGAGTGGCTCAGCCGCGGGCACCACGACGTCTGCGTCGGGCTCTGGCCTCGGCAGCCTGCATGGAGGCGGCGGCGGCGGCGGCGGCGGCGCGGGCGCAGCGCTGGTCGGCTCCGGCTCTGGCGCGGATCAGGTGCGGCGCTACCGCACGGCGTTCACCCGCGAACAGATCGCGCGCCTGGAGAAGGAGTTCTACCGGGAGAACTATGTGTCGCGGCCCCGCCGGTGCGAGCTGGCCGCTGCGCTCAACCTTCCCGAAACCACCATCAAGGTATTGATTCCAGCATGCGCCTGTTCTAGCCTCCTCCAAGGTGTCTGGGTTGATTTTTGTTTCTCCTTTCTGGGTGGCTAGATTTAGCTGAGGGCCTGAAAACCCGCGGGGAGAGTCACCAAAGTCACTATTTCTCAGCTGCCGTATCCGAAGGGTTGGCCGGCCTGGCTGACCTGGGAAGCCCCCGAATGGCGCAGCCCATGCCTCAAACGCTCTCCTCAGCTCAGCGCCTGCCCAGGTGCCCCTAGCCCATGTCCTTGGCCTCACTTTCCCCTCGGCGGCAAAGCCGTCTGGTCTTTGTTCCTCTGGCACGAACCAAGGGTGAAACTTTCCATTTGCTCTTGATCTTGGAGATTTATTTTCCACATAAATCGTTACAATAAGGAGAAAGGATACTGTATTTTAAAAAATCGATTAGGTTGAGAAAGTTTTGTAAACATTTTTTCTCCTGGGCAAAGGGAAAAAAGCAACCTCCTGGGGGGAGCAACGAAATTGTCCTTATTTACATATCTTTAGGTGATTAATTTTATTATACGTCCAGGAGAGATAGCCGGGAGGCTGGGCGATCCTCACGGAGGATCTGGCACTCTAGAAAAAGAAAAGAGGAAACTCCACGGGATAGGGGAGGAGTGTGAAAGTCTCCCTTCGGTTTGGTCAGGCTTTCTTTAATTTAGAGTTGTGACGAATGATGTCTTCATTAGATACCGTGTGGGGAGGGGTAGAAAAGTCCCTTTCCCAGTTTAAGAGTATGTTGCTCCCGCCACTCATTTGAAGCAAAAGATTCCAACAAAACCATCCCTTCAATATCAGAACCGGACCCGTGCCAATCGGGACAATTCCTTGCAGCTCAGAGGACTCAAGACCTCGCGCGGCGACTTTTTAGAAAAGCTGCCGCGGCAGCTTCTCGTCAAAGGAGGCCTAGAATCCCTGTGCAAATCCTGGTATTGAGAGACGGGTGCTTGGCGAGGCCAGGCACCGGTGGGTGGCGGGAAAGGGAGGAAAGTTTGGGTTGGGACGAGAAACGCAGCCCAAAGCTACAGAGCAGAAGCCCGAGGAGCCGCAGCAATTGGTCACAGGGAAGAAGACTCTTGTTCGCTTAGGAGGGTGTGCCTACGGCGCTCCACACTGCCGCCCACACTGTCCCAGCTGGAAGAGGAGAGGAGACTCGGGGCTGGGCCCGGTCGGAGGGGCGTAGGCCAGGCTATTCGGAGGTCCGGGAGGGGCGGAGAGGCGCGGGGCTGGGGATGGGGCCTCGGGGCGCTCCCTAACTCAGGCTGCGGCGCGGCTCTCCCCGCAGGTGTGGTTCCAGAACCGGCGCATGAAGGACAAGCGGCAGCGCCTGGCCATGTCGTGGCCGCACCCGGCCGACCCCAGCTTCTACACCTACATGATGACGCACGCGGCCGCCACCGGAAGCCTGCCCTACCCCTTCCACTCGCACGTGCCGCTGCACTACTACCCGCACGTGGGTGTCACGGCTGCGGCCGCGGCCGCTGCGGCCTCCGGCGCAGCGGCCGCGGCCTCATCGCCCTTCGCCACTTCCATCCGCCCGCTGGACACTTTCCGCGCGCTCTCGCATCCCTACTCGCGGCCGGAGCTGCTGTGCAGCTTCCGCCACCCGGGCCTCTACCAGACGCCCGCGGCCGCCGCGGGGCTCAACAGCGCGGCCTCGGCCGCAGCGGCAGCAGCAGCTGCGGCGGCCGCGGCCTCCTCGGCCGCGGCGGCCGGGGCGCCCCCCAGCGGCGGCTCCGCACCCTGCTCGTGCCTCAGTTGCCACAGCAGCCAGTCGGCCGCGGCGGCCGCAGCCGCTGCCGCCGCCGCCCTGGGCTCCCGGGGTGGCGGCGGCGGAGGCGGCGGGGGTGGCAGCGGCGGCGGCGGCGCTGGGGCCGCCGGGGGCTCGGACTTCGGCTGCAGCGCCGCAGCGCCACGCCCCGAGAGCGGCTTCCTGCCCTACTCAGCCGCTGTGCTTAGCAAGACCGCCGTGAGCCCGCCGGACCAGAGGGACGAGGCGCCGCTCACCAGATAACTACGTCGCCGCCGCCAGGGGGCCGCGCCCGCCGCTCGGAGTGTGCCCGGGAGTCCCCTGAGCGTCCCCAGTGCCCCCTGTGCGCCCACGTGCCCCCTACGCTCTGCCCGCTGCTGAGGCTGTCGCCAGGCGGCGCCCCAGCGCGGGAGACCTAAGGGAACATGTCCCGAATTGGGGGGAAGAGCCGGCACGAAAGCTCGGCGTGCTTCCCCTCAAATTATTTCTATTTTTGTATCTGCTACCCAGCCACCTCCCCTCCTCTAAGTATGTTTCCCGCCGCCCAGACCCCGCATTTTTGCCTCTGTCCCGAGCTCTTGGTCTCCCCAAGACAATCTCCTCGCCCCTAAACTAGTCCTCTGGGGTCTCGGGTCCTGGCTTAAGCCGTCAGGCCTGGTTACTCGGCTGAGCCACGTGGCCAGAAGCAAGGAGAACCACAACAAAGAGAAGGGAATGGTGTGCGCTAGTGCTTTGTGCGGGAGAGAAATCCACCCCCGATGTTCCTGCTGCTTCTCTGTTTCTTCCATCCATTCTTTTCTTTAAACGAGGGTGAGAGGAAGTAGCAGTTTTTCTCTCATCCTGAGCTTGTTAGGGGCCCTATCCGAGGAGAGCGGAAGAATGGAGGTCTGAGAAGAAGGCCTGGAGGGCGGATGGAGAGCGCGGGCGGCTGCGGGTGTGTGTGTGTGATTGTTTACTGCGTGCGCGGGACAAGGATGGTGGGGCTGCGGCCGCCGTCCCCGGAAAGGACAAAGCCCCAAAGCCGAGATGGGAAGGGGCGGCGGTCTTGCCGCCTGTCTCTCGGCCCACAGCCCTTCTCTCTTCTGATCAGCGGTTTGGGATGGAGGCGTCTTGCATATTTTATGCAAAAAGTAATGGCTAATGAGATTGCCACAGCCAGGCCCGGAAAGGAAAGGGAAACGAGAAGATGGGGAGGGCAAGACTGACAGATCGCTGTAGTATTTGAAGAAGCGTTTTCAGCTCAGTTTTCCAAGGATTGGGTTCCACTCCATCTGGGAAATACTTGAATTTCTAGATCTATATTATCCTGAAGCATTTCCTTAGACACTTTTCTAAGTTCGAACTCTTCCCCTCACCCCCTTCCCTCCTCGCTTTCCTTTTCCTCGGATAAAATGGTTCTTGGCTTA